>NW_026128030.1:0-13715 GCF_022985175.1 Labeo rohita | reverse complement strand
AACATCAGCGGGAGGACACAGGGAAGGGAAGTACCACTCAAAACCCCAATGATGCTGCATCCCAGGTGATTTTTATCAAAATTAAAGTGCCCCTATTATGCCTTTTCAAATATGTCCTTTCATGCAGTGTGTCATGTAGTTGTATGTGAACATAAACTATCTGCAAAGTTGTGAAGCCGACAGTGCACGATAAATAAAGTTATTGTCTATTAAAAAAAAGAGTCGGCTCACATTTGCCTAAACGAGTCGTCAGGAATTCGAATCTTTTTCTGTTACGGCCACACGTCACGAAGTAACACATTTGCTTAATGTCCGCCCACGTTCTACGTCACGAACAACTTGTCCGCCCACAAACAGTCAAATTTCCATGTGGTTTACGTCACATGGAAATTTACACATACATTATACAGAAGACGCTGTATCCTACGCTGTGAGTAAAACTGTTGTATATTCCCTTCCAAAAGATGATGAATCTACAAAGATTGTATTTTCTGGCGATCCTTCAAAATAGTAGTTGTGTATGTTATGTCGTGTAACAACCCTGCACATGTCATGCTAACCGGCTAAATCACGCTTGTGTAGTTCTGTAGTTCAGCTGTGGACCCACTGTAGTCTGACAATTTGTGACTGATGCAGCTTGTCTGTCTGTCTGTCTCATTAGTTGGAGTAATGATAAAGGATGGCGCACGAAGCAGCTTTCACACCGAATGCGGAAAGCACTGTGCTATGAAACCTATTCCTTTCAATGCTTTCCGGCCTGCGAGGACGGCTTGTTTCTGCCTCAACCAAAGCGGACGCGCAGCGGAGCGCGCACGCCGCGGACAAAGTTCAAATGAGTTGTTCAAATGAAGTTTTGCCGCTGCGCTCTGAAGGGCTGCACTGAACCCAGCGGCCGGCGCAGCGCTTTCCGCGTTCGGTGTGAAAGCCGCCTTTATGCATTATACAATGTTGAAGTTTACAACATAGGGGTGTGCCCGGTTCGCTTACATAAGCAAATTGCGAGCACTTTCCAAGGTAGACCGTGTTAACATGTCGATCAGCCAATTCAGTCGTTTCATCATCAGACTCTGGCTCGAATTGGTATGGCAAAATCGATGCCATCTTTTCTATGTATTGAGAAGAAGGGCTGTCAGTCAGTTATGGCAATGGGCGTTTCGTTTTCCGACACGCTGTACGCAGTAGACCAATCATAAAGGACTGCGGCATCTGACCAATCACAGCAGTGAGGGCTCATGGAAAGGCGGGGTTTAGAGAAACAGATTCTTCAAACTGCTTCGAATATACTTTTATGTAATTTGTCCATATACGATTTGTTGCTGCACAGAACATTCAGCAGGTAACACTTTACAATAACAGTACATAAATGATCATGCATTAATACGTGAATTAGTAATTTCTTGACAATGAACTAATGATTAGTTAAGACATGTATTAATCAAGAACTAATGAACAACTAATGTAACTTTGACATGAGTCATATGAATTACTGCATGAATGCAGTACTGCAGCACCACCTTAATTACGTTCCTGCATGTTAGCAGCCCTAGTGTATTGTTATACCCCTAACATATATTAAAAAAAATCTTTAATATGTTTTCACTTTCTTTTTATCAACAGCCAGAGTATGCACTTATTGAAAGTGCAGCAAGGAACTTGCTATCTCTCATAACAGGCACACTTGGTCAGGAACAACAGGTGCAGGTTCAGGGGCAGGGGCAGAGCCAATCCCGTGTTTTGACTCTCACTCAGTCTGGCAGACAGAATCAGCAGAGTTTGAGACAGCCCAGTGTCCAGCAGGAGATGACTAGGTTAGAGATTATTTCTCAGATTATCCACCTTATTTTTCAATGCGGATGTAAGATGTTTTCTGGTATTGTGTTAGACTTCCGGTTCATAAGCTGCTGTAGGGAAATAACGAGAAGAAAATCTGTTTGCTTTACAAACCATTGTGTTCATAATTAATAGATTCATAGATAATACATTAAAATAATATGGTAAGTGTTATGCGTAGTGCTGGATGGACGAGACACGAACACGATATCCAAAACACACAAAGTCTTTAATATAAATCCAAGGAGTAATCAGGTCAGGAACATGAGAGACATCCACACACGTAGGTAATAATCACACAAAGACCGACAGAGTACTAAACACAGAGACAGACTTATAAAGGTTAACTAATAATTGCAGACAGGTGAAGGGAATGACGCTAACGAGGGTTAAACCAAAACAGACAGATCGACGGGGGGAGACAATGGGAGAAACCAATGACATGCACAGACATGAATGTGATATTACGCCCCCCTCCGAATAGGCACGTCTCACGCCGTATAACATCGAAAGAGGAGGGTAGGTGGACGGTTCAGGAGGCCATGGCCGGACAGACAGTTCAGGGAAACACAACACAGTCCAGGGGGGGTGACGAAGGTGGGAGGAGCCAAGGAGGCAACAGGAGGGACCCGGAGCAGAAGGAACCAAGCAGGACCCAGAACGCAGCCATGACGATGACCCACGGTGGAGCCGACGGAGGGAGGAGCCATGGTGGAGGAAGGGACTCCAGGGGGGCGACCGACAGAGGCGGAGCCGCTGGCAGAGGAGCCCGAGGCAGAGACGGAGAGCCGAAGATCCTGGGCGACACCGAGGATCCGGAGGGCCAAGGCGGAGCCCGAGGCTCTGGCGACCAAGGCGGAGGCGGAGATCCGCGGCGGAGCCGGAGCAACAGATGATGGAGGCTGTGCCAGAGGGAGGGAGGAGTCTTTAGGAGCCGGTAGGACGGAGTGACGAGGCGCAGCCAGAGGAGCAGAGTCCTCAAGTCAAGTCAAGTCACCTTTATTTATATACCGCCTTTAACAATACAGAATTGTGGCAAGGCGGCTGTACAGTATTAAATAGGAAACAGTACATCAACAATGCCAAAGGCAACAGTAAACACTCACATTTTAGGTAAAGGTAGTTAATCAAAATCAATAAAATAAAATACAATATTGTGTTTAAAGAAAGTGTCCCCAACTAAGCAAGCCAGAGGCGACAGCGGCAAGGAACCAAAACTCCATCGGTGACAAATGGAGAAAAAAACCTTGGGAGAAATCAGGCTCAGTCGGGGGGCCAGTTCTCCTCTGGCCAAAAGTTCCCGTGGTCCTGTGCCGACAGCCGTCTAGGTGATGTGGTCTTCACTGTGGATCCGTCTCTGGGGCTCATCTAGTTGATGTGGACTCCGCTGACATTCAGGGCGGTAGAGGTCGTCTCTAGGTGCCGATCCACCATGTGGGCTGGGTTCGGACTGGATCCGGGGGACTGCAGTGACCATCTGATCTGGATACGGACTGGATCTGGTGGTTGATGTGACCTCGGAATAAGAGAGAAACAGACTAATATTAGCGTAGATGCCATTCTTCTGACGATGCACTGAGTACATCAGGTGTTATGGGAAGTGTTCCCGGTTCCGGTAGACCTAATTAGTGCAGCCTAACAATCCTTTAACGGATTTGAATTATAAGAATATGTTAATTAGTTATTAGTGTAAGCAAGGTTAAAGAGATGTGTCTTTAATCTAGATTTAAACTGACAGAGTGTGTCTGCGTCCCGAACATTGTAGGGTAGATTGTTCCAGAGTTTGGGTGCTAGATAAGAAAATGATCTGCCGCCCGCAGTTGATTTTGATATTCTCGGTATTATCAAAGTACCAGAGTCTTGAGAACGCAGCGGACGTGAGGGACTATAATGCGATAAGAGCTCGCTCAGGTACTGAGGAGCTAAACCATTCAGGGCTTTGTAAGTAATTAGCAAGATTTTAAAATCTATACGATGTTTAATAGGGAGCCAGTGCAGTGTAGACAGAACCGGGCTAATATGATCATACTTTTTGGTTCTAGTAAGAACTCTAGCTGCTGCATTTTGGACCAGCTGGAGTTTGTTTATTAAGCGAGCAGAACAACCACCCAATAAAGCATTACAATAATCTAACCGTGAGGTCATAAATGCATGGATTAATGTTTCAGCATTTGACATTGATAGCATAGGGCGTAGTTTAGATATATTTTTGAGATGGAAAAATGCAGTTTTGCAAATACTAGAGATGTGGTTTTCAAATGAAAGATTACCATCAAATAGCACACATCTAGGTTCCTAACTGATGACGAAGAATTAACAGAACAGCCATTAAGTATTAGACAGTGTTGTAGGTTATTACATGCTGAGGTTTTAGGCCCAATAATTAACACCTCTGTTTTTTCAGAATTTAGCAGTAAGAAATTACTTGTCATCCAATTTTTTAACTCAACTACACAATCCATTAGTTTTTCAAATTGGTACGTTTCACCGGGCCGCGAAGAAATATAGAGCTGGGTATCATCAGCGTAGCAGTGAAAGCTAACACCATATTTCCTGATGATATCACCCAAGGGTAACATGTAAAGCGTAAAGAGTAATGGCCCTAGTACTGAGCCTTGCGGTACTCCATACTGCACTTGTGAACGATATGATACCTCTTCATTTACTGCCACGAATTGATGGCGGTCAGATAAATACGATTTGAACCATGCCAATGCACTACCACTAATGCCAACATAATTCTCAAGTCTATTCAAGAGAATGTTGTGGTCAACAGTATCAAACGCACCACTAAGATCCAGTAGCACTAACAGAGAAATACAACCACGATCGGATGACAAGAGTAGATCATTTGTAACTCTAATAAGAGCAGTCTCAGTACTATGGTACAGTCTAAAACCTGACTGAAAATCCTCACAGATATCATATTTCTGTAGGAAGGAGGATAGTTGTGAGGATACAACCTTTTCTAATATCTTTGATAGAAATGGGAGATTCGAGATAGGTCTGTAATTAGTTAATTCGTTAGGGTCAAGTTGTGGTTTTTTAATTAGAGGCTTAATAGCAGCCAGTTTGAAGGTTTTGGGGACATATCCTAATGACAGTGATGAATTAATAATATTTAGCAGAGGATCTATGAGATCTGGAAGCAAGTCTTTTAGTAGCCTAGATGGAATAGGGTCTAGCATACAAGTTGTTGGTTTAGATGCTTTAACAAGTCTATACAATTCATCCTGACCTATAGTAGAGAATGAGTTGAATTGTTCCCCAGGAGATCTATAGCGCACTATCTGATGCGACACTGTAATTGACGGCTGCATAGTGACAATTTTGTCTCTAATTGTATCGATCTTAGAAGTAAAGTAGTTCATGAAGTCATTACTGCTATGCTGATGGGCATAGTCAGTGCCTGTTTCCTTATTTTTTTTGTTAACTTAGCCACTGTATTGAATAAATACCTAGGGTTATGTTTGTTTTCTTCTAATAGAGTCGAAAAGTAATCAGATCTTGCCGATTTTAACGCTTTTCTGTACGATAGGGTACATTCACGCCAAGCAATACGAAAAACCTCTAAATTTGTTTTAGGTGACAGAGGTGACAGAGGGACGACGACCGACCAGGGCGGAGCCGGAGAGACGAGGAAGCCCGGTGGAGCTGGTGGACCGACGGGCGACGATGGAGACGAGGGCGCTGAGAGCCGTGGTGGAGCCGCAGGGTCGGAGGGCCGAGGCGGAGTTCTGGACTCTGAGGCTGGAGGCGGAGATGAGGGATCCTCCAGCCCTGACACCGATGGAAACTGGCAGACCCGCGGCGAGCCCACTGCACAGGTGGGAGACTGAGGGTGAGCAGAGGTGCTGTCAGGGGACAGCGGTGACCAGACAGACGTTGACATAGGCAGAAGAGGGAGGGTGGGTGGGAATTCCAGACAGGCAGGTTGATCATAACAGGTAGATAATTTAGTAAAGAAGTCTATTAAATCCCCAGAGTTATGTTCCAGAACTTCAGTAAAGAAGTCAATCAAGTCCCCAGCGTTATTTTCCAGCTCACCCCCAGCAGTGGTACAGTGGGCAGGGCTCTCCATAGCCCTCACTTGCTCCATGTTGCACTCCACCGTCACAGTAGCTGTAGCCGGCTCTCGCACCTGATCGGACGTGTAGGGCTCTGGCTCTGTCGCTCGTGGCTCTGGCTCCTCATCCGCTGTGGGTTCGGGCTCATACGCCGCGTGTCGGGATGCTGGTTGGCTGGGCTCTGGGTCTTGAGTGGGGCTGGTGTCATCCTCCGCGGTCAACGAAGATCTGCTGGACACCAGCACCCACTCGATGTAGTCGGCGATGCTCTCTCGAGGACCCTCCCCCGGACAGCTGCGCCTTGGTGGTGGTGTTAAGTCCCGCACGGTATAAGGTGCACAGGCAGCTGTCCGGATAGTGCGTGAGTGGAGCGAGGTACACAAAGTCTCTGGTGTGGTCCTCGAGAGAGCGATTCCCCTGCTCCAGGAGGAGAAGGAGGACGGTGGGGTTATCCATGACGTAAAAAAAAAAAAAAATAAAATAAAAAAAACAAACACTGAGAATAAACGGAAAAGAAAAAGGAGGGAAAAACGCTGTGAACTGTTTTGGTCTGTCTTTCTGTTACGCGTAGTGCTGGATGGACGAGACACGAACACGATATCCAAAACACACAGTCTTTAATATAACTCCAAGGAGTAATCAGGTCAGGAACATGAGAGACATCCACATACGTAGGTAATAATCACACAAAGACCGACAGAGTACTGAACACAGAGACAGACTTATAAAGGTTAACTAATAATTGCAGACAGGTGAAGGGGATGACGCTAACGAGGGTTAAACCAAAACAGACAAATCGACGGGGGGAGACAATGGGAGAAACCAATGACATGCACAGACATGAATGTGACAGTAAGACACACCTGTTTGTAATATCAAGTAGCAAAACAAGCTGTTTTGAAAATATTTAACGACCATCTTTTGAACACTTTTACAGGTCCTTTCCTAGTATGTTCAGAAGAGAAAAAAACTGTGGAAAACGTAGATTTCCTACTCCAGTGACAAAATCTGTTCCAGCCCCCTCAAAGCATACTAGTCTGCAATTTTACTTAATCCCAGCACCAACCGATAGGACTCCGCAAGGATCACTAGAACTTAAACTGTTAATGGCAGGGTTGGGTAAACGCCCAAAATTTCTTTACCCGAGAACAGCAATCATGAAGAGGTAAGAGATATAGCATTATAATATATAGCATAAAATGTAGAATTTGTAAGCAAGAACAATGGGTCTCATTCACTAAGCATGTGTACGAACATTTTCACAAACAAATCATGATTTACTAAAACTTCCAGAGTAAAATTTATTCTAAATTTGAGTGAACTTTCAGAAAAAAACTGAAATTACATGTAGGAATCACTTGTCTGGTCTTAATAATCTATATATAATAGATATATAGGCTATAGGCCTATATATAATGTATGTTTCATCTTAGGATAATAGTTACATATTAAATATAAATGCATATAATTATGATAAAATGTATATTTAATCTTAAAATTGTCATCATACTTTGTAAAACGGTAAAAAAAAAAAAAAAAGCTGTGCTAGACTATCTCAAGTGCTGTAACTTGAGCTGCTAGCTTTCTGTGAATAACAGCACAACAGCTAATGAGAGCTCTGTAAACTATTTTATTGTGTTTGAACTGATTTTGAGGACTGGGCTCTTGACATTGCTCAAATATCTGACAAGAGTGCGTCAATACACATCATCATATGGGGTTGTGTGGTGTTGACGACACTCATTGACAAAAGGCTGTGAAGGAAAGCGTGTGCGGAAAGCACTTATATGGAGCTAGTCTGGGGGTGTTATCATTTAGAATACTCCAAATTCACTAACATCAGAACAAGTTTAACAACAAATTCATATGTGTATGCACGAAATTAGTGAATTAGGAGGAAAGTTTTCGTGAGAAGTTCAAATGTGTGTATAAATTAATAATTATTAGTGAATGAGACCCAATGTATTGGATGTGTGCATTGCTAACAATGCTTTCCTGCAGATTACAGCAGCTCTGACATCTGAGTATCCGAAATTACAGAATTTGGCAGGTGGACGGCTTTTTTATATAAGGCATCAGGTCAGTAGTTATAAGCTCTTGTATTTCCTTGTTGTCTATTGAGTACATTAAAAAATTGACAATGCACATTGTGTTGTTCATTTATTGAAGCTGACAGTGATCCCTCCTGAATCAGAGGGACACACAGCGAAGTTGCTCAAGAGTTCATCTAATAATGGAAGGCATATGCTTTTCATTGTTCCAATTCAGGATGAAATAGATACACAACCTCTTCCTTTTGATACTCCTGAGTTCATCAAAATGCCGAAATCACAGTGTAAAACGTGTGGTGAATCTTTGCCATTACAAGCTCTGGCTTTACATGTAGAGTCTTGTAGCAAGCCAGATAGTGATCACGTAAATTTGCAGTTTAACTTTTTTTTTTTTACACTTCTAAATTATTTGTATTATTATTATTTTTTTATTTAATTCATTTAAATTTAATAGAATTTTGTACTTTTTATTTGTAATCGTCTGTTTAGGAGGCAGAAGATGACGAATCAAGTGATTGCTTGGAAGCAAGTACTCAGAATGTCTAAGTATTAATGATCACACTTATTATTTAATTATAATTACTTAGATTAACCTCAACTGTAAAAAAACAAACAAACATAAAATTGAAACAAAGTTTTATTATTTTTGTCCTTCTTCTTCTTTTTCTTCTTCTTATTAAACAACCAATGTATTGCTTGTGTGCTTCTGTTGAATTGACCTCTTTACCTTTTTTTAAGCTTTCTCTGAAATATCTAGCAATAGAATTTGCTAACAATCAAGCCTTAATGATTAGTGTTATTTCTAAAGCAGTTGTAATTTTATGGCAAATATTCAAATTGACCTATTTCAAAAGTCTTTATCTTGATCAGAACTGTTGTATTTTTTTTTTTTTTTTTGCTCAGCCAGTGTCCTGAATGGGATTTGTCAGACATTGAGACAGTGGATGTTGACACTGGGGAAGAAGCTGGTCCATCAGGCAGAGCTTCCCAGACCACTAACTACCAAAACTACTTCAGCATCACTGTCTGATTTTACTGATGAAGCAAAGGGTTTGTAGCATATTAAATAAGATGTTTTTAATGATATTCAAGTACAATTTCAAACAGAGACTGAAACAAGCTAACTTTCTTGAAATGTCATGTTGTAAAGTATACAGTGCCAATAGTCTGATTTCATGACAACCTTTCCCTCTTTAAGATTACTATTCTTTCTTTTGTAGATTGGACAATTGTGCCAGGCCCCATAAAGGCAGCTGAATTGTTCAGGCAGTCTGTACTCAAAGTTCATGCATCTGAAAAACCACTGTACTTGCATATGGACCTTACAAGCAGTATCTCAGACCAAGAAGCAACTCTCATCGCTTTTTACAAAGCATGTAATGTGAAATGGGCATGTCCTCTGAAAACCAGGCTTGAAGGTTACTTCCTTAACTTTTTAATGTATAATATCTGAAGTAATCAAGAACAATATTTATACTATTTCTAAACCGTTTCTTATTTTCAATGATTACACAGAAACTGAAATGTGGTTTTCACCTTAATTTTGGTATGCCACTACTTCATCCATTTTTGAGTCAGCTGTGTCTAAACTTAATGTCCTTCAGTGTCTGACCACAAAGTGTCTTTTTTGCTTGTTTTTCAGGAAATGCCAACATTACGAAGATTTTTGATGGAGAGCCAGATCAACTTGTACCATCTTCATCTGCCTTTCTGGTGGATAGCGACCTTTTTTTGATGGCTGGTAAAATTATTGGCCACTGCTTTCTTCATGGAGGACCACCCCTGTCAGGACTCAGCCCCGCTGTTGTCCATGTAATTTCAGGTGGCAATGCTAAAACTGCTGTTTTACATATTTCAGACTGTCCAGATTTTGATTTGCGTCAGAAAATTATGCTGGTATGTATTCTGCCTTTGGATATTTGTTGTGTTACTGTGATTCATGCAGCAGATGTAAATAACTGAAAACACTGGCTTATTTCATAGTCACTTTTATTAAACCACATGTGATTTTAAGCTTGAAGGGGACTCTGAACTAACGCCTGAAGAGAAGGAGAGCATTAATGAATTGTGCTTTTCGTGGGACCTTCCTCGTATGAACAGTGCTAATCGACGATGGCTCTATGAGAGGCTTCTACATCATGCGGTAATATGCATTTGAACAAACCTGAACAATTTTGAATTGTCTTAACCTGTTCTGTAATGTTTTTTTGTTTATTTTTATGTTTCCTAGGTAATCGGACGAACTATGAGGCAAATCAAGCAACTACGAAAAGGACTGAAGGAGACCATGCTGTGGCCACTAATTTGTCAGCGTCCAGATGTGGTTCCACTCATTTTTCCACATGAGAAAAATGATGTGTTGACCTCAGAAGTACATCATTTTGTTAATTATCTCAAAGAGGTTGAAATCTTAATTTTAAAGGGGCCATGACATTATAAATCAAATTTGCCAAATTTGTCTTTTGACATGCTAGTGGTTTATATATATGTATATAAATGTGTGTGTGTTTTGTGCAAGAAAACAATATAATCAAACCTCAAGGAACATATTACAATTATTTTATTCCTTTCATGGGATAAGTTCCTAAATTAAACTGCAGCTGGCTTGCTTATCTCATGTGATTCTTGATATGCATGTTTGATTATACTTGACACAATTCTCATATGTTGTTTTTGTCATTTTTATCTGTAGTTTGTCCTAAACTGCATCATCTGGCCTTCCATGGTGGAAAACAATGACGAGGACGATGATGAATGCTCTTTGGAAGATAGGAGTCGGGTTGCTGGTTACCTTCGTCAATTCATCGAAAGTGGTACAGCATTACTTTCAATTCAGTCAATATAGAGTGTATTTAGAGTAAGATGGGGGAAGATGCCTCCTAAGAATAATATACATTTAAATTTTTACATATTGAGATAAAAGTTTATTAAGGAACCAATTTGTTATTATTGGAAAATGTACTAATTTAGTTGTTATAGCACAAAATGTACACATATTCAAAGAGGGGTAAGATGGCCCACTGAGGTAAAGTACAGAATGTGTAAACGACTTGATATTATCCATATTAACATTTTTATATATATATATATATATATATTTGAAGTGTCATTAATGTAAAGTATCAACTATTCTAACCATATTTTGACAGTTTATATGAATAACCAATGACAAGCAGACCAGAAATTACAGTAATAGAGATTCTTCGGAATGTTACATTTATTTTATGACATATACAAACATATGTAAATTTACATTAATTTAATTGCCCATATGTTATCGGAAGATAAGTCATTATCTTAACTCCATAAATGCAAAGTGAGTGATTTTACTCAATTGGCCTTTCTAATTCATGAACTAAATAAATAATCATGAATTATAATAAATATTAATTTAATAACACTACTAACATGCCACTTGAGTCCTTCTGTGGCAATTCTGGTGGTCCACATGTCTAGTTGTAACATTTTACTGTACGGGGCTATCATTAACAAATAGACATGAAAACACACACACAGAAATATATATATATATATAGTGTGAGAGAGAGAGAAAGAAAAAGAGACTGAGAGAAAAAAAAGAAACACTCATGTTTTGCTTTGTATGTGTTTTCACAGCCTCCAGCCCTGAGCTGAAAGCCCTTATTAAGTTCTGGGTGGGTTGGGAAGTTCCTACTGCTTCCATCAAAGTGGAGGAGGTTACACACTGTAACCTACCTAAAGCATCTACATGCTTTGAGACCCTACGGCTTCCATCCCGATATCGCGATTTCCCAGCATTCAAGAAAGAACTACTAGCCTGTCTCAGTACAGTGGATAGAGGATTTGGGCTGGTGTAACTACACTCAGTAGTATCAAATTATCTATTAAATCTATCCAGTCCAAAAAAAGGTGTACCTTTTATATGTACATAAATATATATTTTATGTTGACACATGCAGTCACAGACTCTTTTTTGTTCTTCTTTTTTTATTTGCAATAAGTACAACTGGTTACAAAGAATAAAAAAAACACAAAATATAAATTGTTCTCTAGTGATTGGCCAGCATGTACTGTATGACTGCATGTAATTTCAGTTTTTGTTTTTTATTTTGGCATACTGTATGCAGTCACAGCTTTTTTTTGTTTCCCTTGATTTATTTAAAATAAGTTTATGAGATTAAAAAGAAAAATCTAATTGTTCTTCACTGGTTTGCCAGTATGTGCTGGATGTTGTGTTCATGTAATTTCAGTTTTTGTTTTATGTTTTCACATATTTGGTCACTGACTCTTCTTCCATTTGCATTGGTTTACATAATAAAAAAAACACATTGTTAAAAATGTACAAAATATGCTGGAGGGGAAAAAAAATAAAGTGTTGTTCACTGTTTACCCAGTACGTGCTGTATGTAGTGAATTGTTGCTAGATAGATATCGGTGCCATAGGACGTCGAGGGTCCCATTGGATTAATGGCTGCTTGAAGTCCTGCCAGTTCTTCTGGGCTCAATAGGCTATCAGCTGTAGGAACAATCACTCCATGTTGGGGGTCACAAGGCAGGCCACAATTTTCTGTCAAGCTGTTGAAGGTACAGCTCCTAAATCAGAAAGATATAAATTGTATCAATCATTATTTTACTTTAAAAATAATAATTCAATTCCCTTATGGATAAAACCATAGGTTTTCTTTATAATAATTTATGTGATGTTGCTTAGCTGACTGAATTGTTTAACATTGACTGGTAAGCAAGCTAAAATGTCTTTTTACAACAGAAGAATGCTTACAATTCTTTTCACCTTTATCTTGAAATATGGACGTATAAATATTAACATTAAGATTTTATTACCTCCGAATTTTCAAGGTCTGGCTCTGTCACTGTATGCCGAATGTTTCCCATCTCCCGTAGCTGATTGGGTGTCATGTTCCCCTCAGTTCTAATTGGGTGGTTGTCCCAACCATCATGAAATGTGTCCAGGCTAGCTTGTAGTCTGGGCAGGAACACATCATGGCAACTAAAAAGATGCATGTTGCTAGATAGGTCAAGGAACCCATCATCTTCCAGTGAGTGCAGCACACTGTAGTATATGGAAGTTAGCACATCCTGATTTTGCCAAGTCCTAGTTGTCCTGAGACCAATATTTTTTATGATGACCCTGGGGCAACAACTGCCTCAGCCAATCAACGTTTATGACATCATTACTATGTGCCCCCATGCAGAGTCCGCCAAAAAAAAAAAAAAAAAAAACAGTAACGCCCCTCGCAAATTCAAAAAAAAAAAAAAAAACATTGCCCCAGCACCACTGTACCAATACCAAGAACGCAAGTGAAAAGGTAAGACAATGGCTTAATTTCTCCAAACAATTTCAGCAGTATATTAGTCATAGTGAAATTCATATTACTTTTTAGATTTGCGCTTTTTCGACCACATGTTTTAACATTAGTTTAGGTAGTTAAGTTACCCTAATTAGCCGTTCAGCCTAGACTGATGTTAACTTCTGGCTCCAGTTAAGACAATCTAATAAGTTTTGAAATTGATTTTTTTTATAGTGTGCCTAGCTATCAAAGGGCTGCGATTTAATAGTGGCCTTGCCAGCTTATTTTCTGTCGGTTTATTAGCACTAGCACTGCCGCCACCGCACATTTTCCTAATATTTCTGTCGTTAGCATATACTGTGCCACTGCCAATTTCTGTTGCGTCGCGTCCAGTTGCATTCAAGGACAAACGTCGGAAATGCGGAACAAAACAGCGCTTGTTTGCGCGCCGCACGGACCATTCAGCTCGGTCCACCAAC
>NW_026128029.1:0-13719 GCF_022985175.1 Labeo rohita | reverse complement strand
AATAAATACTTGAAAATATACTTAAAAAAATTTAAGTTAAAAACTGTTAGACAAAAAAAAAAACTGTGCAACACGTAACATACCCTATATTTGCTGATTTTCAGTTCATTTTTGTGACAGAAAAGTTAATTTTGCTGGTATGAAGAAAGTAACGTGCCGGCGCACACAAACACAAAACATACCCAGTTCCGTTCTTCTAACTTTTGCTAATTTGACAGCACAGTTGGTACTTTATCAAATTAAAATACATTGAACCAAACATAAACAGGGCCGCCTCACCGTGTCCCGTTAAAAACGCGACTGAAGTACAAACCTATAATTTACATAATAAATAAAAATTTAGCAATTGGATCCCTGTAAATGAAAAAGGTAGGATACAAGAGCACAAAGCTCCATTTCCCAGACAGTTGAGTGCCCAAGCCTTTAAAGTATACCCCTTTAGTCAGTGAGATACGCTTTCCCAAAGGAATCAGCAGATGGTCACTGTCTAGTGGGCTTTGTTTTCAAGTGCGCAACTCCTGGCATTCGCTGTTCTTCTGCTTCTGTTCTCAAACAGGGTTGCATTACTGTGGGCACCCCCTTCTGGATTGAAGGTGAATTGCCTGCATCCATTAAAAGGCCTCATGCTCCGAACCGAGATGCCCTTCCTTGGGGGGTTTTGGGTACGAATCCCTTTATCATTACCCCCCTAACATATATGTATACACAAATACTAATAATGAACAGTCATCCATGCGTCACACCCAGACGGGGGGCCCTGGTCTGGGGGTGCCTTGTGATGGCCCAGTACCCCGGGGAAAAAAAAAAAAAAGAAAAAAGTAATGAAAAAAGGTATTCACGGGTCCGGGGTTTTTATCGTTTGCAGGGAGGGGGGAAACCAAAGACCGGTTAAAGGGGGAAGGGGTTGGGGGTTTTTGTCCCCGCTGGTTGCCCCAAAAGCGGGAAGGGAAAGCGGCTGTGGGACCGGGCAAAACAATGATGAATCCCCTCTTACGTCAGAGATCAGTATTTTTTTTTCCCGTTGTCTTTCCCGAGGTTGTGTTGCAGTAGAAAATAATGTTCCTCAGTGCCAGTAGCTCACAGAGTACAACCGTTCTACGTAATCAAAATAATGGCCCCCCCCATGGCCCAAAATATGAAATTGGATGTGTTTTTTTTTAAATAACGTAAATCGTTCATGGGTTTCTATATATTTCCATATAGACATTTTTTATGCTATATTGTTTAACAAGTCTTAATACCCGGGGGTTCCCTATGTGTAACGAATGGGCAGGAGAAAATTGGATCCATGTGAAAACTTTTATTATATTAGGAGACATAGTCATGTTAAAGGCAGGCGGGTAAAACAACAGCGGGCCGGGTTCTTTGGGGGCGGTAAGGGAGTGGCCCTTAGGGGACGAGGTCAGTCCGGGAAAGCGTTATTCATCGAGGGCTAGGCAGGAGAATGGTCGGGGCAGGGGGGTAGATCCTTTAGGCAGGCAGATAAAACCAGACTAAGCTGGACAAAAAGGGCAAAACAAGAAAAACTAGACACGGGAAAAACGCTTTGTATGAATGGGGAAACAGTTCAATACTGGTAGTGACGGGAAAGGGCCCGGGGTTTTTAACCCCCAAGTCCGTGATTGTCCCGAATTAAGAGCAGTGGCTGATGGGGAAATGGAGTCTGGGGTGTAGTGCAGCGGGTCTGGGGTGTGTACGAAGGTGAAGTGCCCTCGGTGGGGGGGTCCCAGCTCCCCGACCAAAGACCGGAACTAACCCCCCAAAAAGCGGTTTCCCGGGCCGCTACAAGCGGCCATAGTCAGGGAGGGGGTGGGGGGGGGGTGAGGGGGCAGGGCTGGAGGTGGGTGCAAAAGGCCAGGAGCCCTCCAGGGAGGTGCCGGAGGCGGGAGAAGGGCACGGGACCCCCCCAGGGGGGAAACCGGAGGCAGACCCAGGGGGCGGGGGGGGAGCCCTCGGGGCGGACCCGGGAGGCGGGCCCCAGGGGGGCCCAGGAGCCCCCCAGGGCGGAGCGGGGCCCAAGAGCAGGGGGCGCTAGAGCTCCCCGGGCCCGAGCCGGAGGCTGAGCAAAAGGGCGCCGCAGTGGGGGCGGAGCGGCCC
Organism: Labeo rohita; assembly: GCF_022985175.1. Classification (NCBI taxonomy): domain Eukaryota; kingdom Metazoa; phylum Chordata; class Actinopteri; order Cypriniformes; family Cyprinidae; genus Labeo; species Labeo rohita. Next base: position 11,622 of record NW_026128029.1, on the reverse strand, counting down.
CCCCGGGGGGAGCAGGGGGCGGACCCGGTCCTCCAGGGGGCGGGACAGGAGGCAGAGCAGGGGGGCGGAGCACCCCTCCGGGGCCCAAAACAGGAACTGCGTCACGGTCTGGGACCTGGGGGGCGGGGACAGAGGAAGCAGACAGAAAAAGGGGAAAAACGGCAGCCCTCCGGGGGGGGAAACAGGAGGCGGAGCAGGAGGTACCGCAGCCCTCCGGGGGGAACAGGAGGCGGAGCAGGAGGTCCGCAGCCCTCCGGGGGGGGAACGGGGGCGCAGTCGCCCCCCCGGGGCGGGACAGGAGGCGCACCCCCCTCTGGGGGGCGGAACAGGAGGTTTCCCGTCATGGACTGGGACCTGGGGAGAACGGTGACAGAGGAGGCAGACAGAAAAAGGGAGAAGCAGAGAGTTTGGTGGTTGCCCCCTCCATAAGAGGTTCTGGCAAGTGCCGGCACCTCTGGAGGCATTGGCGAAACTTCTCCGATGGGGAAGGCCTCTGGGCAGACTTGAGACCAGACGGGACCTCTGAAGCAGGTTTGGGTGATAAAGGAGGGGCTCTGGAGCAGGCTTGTGATCAGACGGGGCTCAGAGGCTGATTTGGGGGAATGGGCGTGACCTCAGGAGCTGACTTGAGAACAGGCGTGACCTCGGGGAGCTGATTTGGGAACAGGCGTGACCTCGGGGAGCTGACGGGAACAGGCGTGACCTCAGGGCAAAAGTGTGCCCCCACACACCCACATGGAAACTGCCATTAAGGGAAGAGCAGCAGCGGGTGGCAGGGTCTCTTTGCTGGGGGGTTTAGAATGCGCTAAAAATTTTGGGAGGCTGACTGACCGCCCCCGACACCAGTGGCGGGTCCAGCACGTTGGCCATCAGGGCCGGGCATGCCCGGGAGGGCCCGGACTTGACCTGGCGAGACTCTGGAAGGTCAGGCTGCGTGGGGGCAAAACCCCTGGGCTGTCAGATGGGGCGTTACTTGACTCTGGGCGGTCGGGCGAGATGTGGTGAGGTTCTGGATAGGTGGGCGGGGGCGGGGCCGGGACTCTGGGCGGCCCGGGCGGGGCGGGGGGAAAACGACCCCTGGGGGGTCAGGCGGGATGTTGAGGGGGCTCTGGGCCGCCCAGGTGGGGCGTGGCAAAGACTCTGGGCCGTCAGGCGTCTTGACCTGGCTCGTGAAGAAACATGACTTTACTTGACTCAGGAACTACGGCTGTGATTTTTGCTTGACTCGGGAAACCCCACGGCTGTGACGTGACTTGGTTTGGCGGGACTTAAAACTTGTCTTAGCAGGAACAGCAGCTGGGGCCGTGACTTGACTCTGCAGGAACAGCAGTTGGTGCAGGTTCAGGGCTGACATGACGTAAACAGGCTGTGGCTTGGCTGACGTGGTGTGGGGGGGCGCTGGCTGGGCTGACGTGGCGTTAGCAGGCGCTGGCTGGGCGGGCGTGGCGTTAGCAGGCGCTGGCGTGGCGGCAGCCATCGCGAAAAACTCTGGCGGGGGCGGCAGCCATTTTTGCGACAGGCTCTGGCGTGGCGGCAGCCATCTTTGCGACAGGCTCGGGGCCGGAAACCTCTTGGTGCAGACTCGGGCTCAGGCATGATGGTTTTTAGCTTGGCTGGACTTGGGCTTGACTGGACTTGGAAGCTTGGCTGGATTTGGGGAAGCTTGGCTAAAACTTGGAAGCTTGGCTGGACTTGGGAGACACAGCTGCAGCTTGACTTGACTTAGAAACTAGACTTGACCCCGGAAACCCCAAGCTGAAATTTCAAACTTCTTAGAAATTTGACGACTCAGGACATGCAGCTGCAACCCTTAACTTGGAAACTTGACTTGACTTAGGAAACACAGATGCAGCGTGACTTGGCTCTGGCATGGGCTGTGATGAAATGGAGCCCTTTTTCTTTCGCCACCATTTTGTGAATGGGCTCCCCCCGTGCCGCCATCTTGTGCCGTTTTCCCTGGCGGCCGCCATGGCGGCACGCTCCAGCGTGGCCGTCATCTCACAAACGAGCCAGGCGGAAAACGTGCCCGTAGCAACGCGCCCCCGGGCGGGGCCGCCTTTTTTGTGAGGGGGAGCGCGGCCGCCATTACACATTGTCGCGTTCCTCCCCCCGCGCCCCCCACAGTGAGAAACCGACCCCCACACACAGTAAGGCAAAGTCCATAAACAAACAAGTGAAGAGCGTGGACCCTCGCTTCTGAGTTTATTTTGCAGCGGGTTTTCCCCCCAAAAAAAAACCCGCACGCAGTCCGGGGGTTGGAGGGGCCAAAAAATTTTTTTTCCCCGGGGGGGCCCCCCCCCAAAAAGGGTTTTTTCCTCCTTGGGGGGGGGGTTTTTGGGCCGGGGGCCGGGTTTTGGAAAAGGGGGGGGAAAAGGGCCCCCAAATTTTTTTTTCCCAGACATAGTCATGGTCCAAAGGGGGGGTCAAACAACCCCAAAAAAAAAAAAAAAGAAAAAACCCCGGGGGGGGCCTTTCCCCCGGGTTTTCCCCGGGGGGGGAAAAAAGGAAAAGGGGGGGAAACCAAAAGGGGAAAAAAAGACAAAAAAACAAGGGGAAAAAAAAAAAAACCGGAAATTTTTTTAAAAAAAAAATTTGGGGGGGGGGGGAAGGGAAAAAATTTTTGGGGGCCCCAAAAAAAAAAGGGGGGGGGGGGGGGGGGGGGAGGGTTAGTGGCCGGGGTGAGGGGGGGGACCCCCCACCCAAAAAAAATTTTTTTTTTTCCCCCCCGGGGGGGAAACCTTTTTTTTTCTTTTTTTTTTTTTAAAAATTTTTTTAAAATTTAAAAATTCAAAGGGGGGGGGTTTTTTTTACCCTTTTTTTTCCCGGGGCCCCCCCCCTTTCAACCCCCTTTTGTGTTTTTAAAAAAAATTTTCCCCCCTTTTTTTTTTTTTTTTAAAAAAAAAATTTTTTTTTTGGGGTTTTTTTAAAAAAAATTTTTTTTTTTTTGGGGGGTTTGGTTTCCCCCAAAAAATTTTTAAAAAAAAAACCCCCGGGTTTAAAAAAAAGTTTAAAGGGCCTGGGGGTTTTTTTTAATTTTTGTTTTTTTTTGGGGGGAAAAAGGGGGGGGGGAAAAAGGGGGGAAAATTTAAAATTCCCCCCCCCCCCAAAAAAAATTTTTAAAAAAAAATTTAAAAGGGTTTTTTTCCCCCTTTTTTTTTTAAAAAAATTTTTTTTTTAAACCCCCCAAAAAAAAATTTTTTTTTTCCCCCCCTTTTAATTTTCAATTTTTGGGTTTTGGGGCCCCCCCCCTTTTAAAAACCCCCCCCCCCCCCCCCCCCCAAAAAAAAAAAAAAATTTTCCCCCCCAAATTTTTCCCAGGGCCCCCCCCAAAAATTTTTGGGGGGGAAAAAAAAAAACCCCCCCGGGGGGGGGGGGCCCTTTTTGGGGGGCCGGGGCCCCAAAAAAAAACCCCCCCCTTTTTTTAAAGGGCTTTTTTTTTGGGGGGGGGGGGTTTTTCCCCAAAACCCCCCCAATTTTAAAAGGGGGGCCCCCCCAAAAAAATTTTGGGGGGGCCGGGGTTTGGGGCCCCCGGGGTTTTAAAGGGGCCCCCCCGGGGGGGGTTTTTTTTCCCCCCGGGTTTTAAAAAAAATTTTTTAAAAAAAAAAAAATTTTTGGGGGGAAACCCCCTTTAAAGGAAATTTTTTTTAAGGGAAAAAAAAACCCCCCAAACCCAAAAAAGGTTAAAAAACCCCCCCTTTCCAACCCCCAAAAAAGCCCCCCGGGGGGTTTTTCCCAAAAATTTTTTTCCCCCCCCCTTTTTTTTTTCCCCCCCCCCCCCCCCAAATTTCTTGCCCCCCCGGGGGGGCCCCCCCCCCCCCCCTTTTTTTTGGTTTTTAACCCAAAAATTTTTTCCCTTTCCCAAAAAAAAAAAAAAACCCCAAAAAAAAAAAAAAATTAAATTTTTTTTCCCCCCCAAAAACCCCCTTTTTTTTTTTTGTTTTCCCAAAATTTTGGGGTTTAAAATTTTTTAAAAAATTTTTTGGGGCCCCCCCCCCCAAGGGGCCCCCCCTTTTTTTTTGGGGGGTTTTTTAAAATTTTGGCCCCAAAATTTCCCCCCCCCAAAAGCCCCCCCTTTAAAAGGGGGGGAACCCCGGGGGCGCGGAAACCCCCCCCCCCTTTTTTTTTTTTCCCCCCCCCGGTTTTTTCCCCCCCTGGGCCCCCCCCCCCCCGGGAAAAAAAAACCCCCCCAAAAGGGGGTTTTTCCGTTTTTTCAAAACCCTTTTTTTTAAAAATTTTTTTTTTTTTCCCCTTTTTTTCTTTGGGGGCCCCCCCGGGGCCCCCTTTTTTTCCGCCCCCGGGTAAAATTTTTGGGCCCCCCTTTTTTTTCCCCCTCCCTTTCCCCTTGGGCCCTTTTACCCCCCCTTTCCCCCTTTGGGGGGAAAAAAAAAAAACCGGGGTTCGGGGGCCCCCCCCCGGGCCCCCTTTTCCCCCCCCGGTCCCCGGGGGGCCCCCAAAACCCGCCCGGGGGGGCCCCCCTTTTCCCCCCCCCCCCCCCGGCCGGGGAAATTTTTTTTTTGGGGGGGGGCCCCCCGGCCCGCCTTGGGGGGGTTTTTTTTTTCCCCCCCCCCGGGCCCCGGGGGGCCCCCCTCCCCTTCCCCCTTTTTTTTGGGGCCCCCCTTTCCCCCCCCCCGGGGGGGGAAAACCCCCGGGGGGGGTTTCCCCTTTTTTGGGGCGGCCCCAAACCCCCCTTTTCCCCCCCCCCCCGGGGGAAAAAAAGGGGGGGCCCGGGGACGGGGGGTTTTTTTTGGGGGGGGGGGGCCCCAAAAAAAAATTTTTTTTTTTTTTTGGGGGGCCCCCTCCCCTTTTTTTTAAATTCCTTTCCAAAAAATTTAAAAACCCCCCCCTTTTTTTTACCCGTCTGCTGTTGTTTGACCCTGCCTGCCTTTGACCATGACTATGTCTCGTCAATATAATAAAAGTTTGCACATGGATCCACTTGTCTCCTGCCCATTCGTTACACATAGGGAACCCTGGGTATTAAGACTTGTATAGCTTAATATAGCATAAAAGATGTCTATATGGAAATATATAGAAACCCATGAACGATTTACGTTATTTAAAAAAATCCACATCGTTACATACATATTTTGGACTATGGGGGGTGCCATTATTTTGATTACGTAGAACGGTTGTACTCTGTGAGCTACTGGCACTGAGGAACATTATTTTCTACTGCAACACAACTCGGAATGCACAATTCGGAAAATAAAATACTGATCTCTGACGTAAGAGGCATTCATCATTGTTTTCAAGTCAGGTCCCACAGCCGCTCCATTCCCGCTGGTGTGTGCAACCAGCTGGCACAAACCCCATCCCTTCCCTTGAACCGTCTTGTCCCTCCTCCCTGCGAACGATAAGACCCGACTCCCGTACCAGTGAATACCTTTTGTCATTACTTTTATTCTTTTTTTTTTTTTTTCTTCCCCAAAAAGGGGTACTGGGCAATCACGACAGGCACCTCCAGACCAGGCTCCCCTAGTCTGGGTGTGACGCGATGGATGACTGTTCATTATTAGTATTTGTGTATACATATATGTTAGGGGTGTAATGATACAGGTATTCGTACCGAACCGTCACGGTACGGGCATCTCGGTTCGGAGCATGAGGCCTTTCAATGGATGCAGGCAATTCACCTTCAATCCAGAAGGGGGTGCCCACAGTAATGCAACCCTGTTTGAGAACAGAAGCAGAAGAACAGCGAATGCCAGGAGTTGCGCACTTGAAAACAAAGCCCACTAGACAGTGACCATCTGCTGATTCTGAACGCGTATCTCACTGACTAAAGGGGTATACTTTAAAGGCTTGGGCACTCAACTGTCTGGGAAATGGAGCTTTGTGCTCTTGTATCCTACCTTTGTCATTTACAGTGTATCCAATTGCTAAACTATTATTTATTATGTAAATTATAGGCTTTGTACTTCAGTCGCGTTCTAACGGTGACACGGTGAGGCGGCCGTGCTGATGTTTGGTTCACTGTATTTTAATTTGATAAAGTACCAACTGTGCTGTCAAGTTAGCAATGTTAGAAGAACGGAACTGATATGTTTTGTGTTTGTGTGCGCCGGCACGATTACTTTCTTCATACCAGCAAAATTAACTCTTTCTGTCACAAAACTGAACTGAAAATCAGCAAATATAGGCTATGTTACGTGTTGCACAGTTTTTTTCCCTTGTCTAACAGTTAACTAAATTAAGTATATGTCAAGTATTTATTCCTTGTATGTATATTGTCACACCCCTGTGGACTGTTGAGTTTGGTTTCTCCCTCTTGGGCCCATATTTGGTCGTTCCTGTTTCTTGTCCTCGTTTAGTCGTCATTAGTTTTCCTTGTATCACCTGTTCCTTAATTAAGTTCATCAGTATCGCAATGATCTCAAAGTAAATAAGAGCTGTTAAGTCTGAATTTGTGGCATCCGTGCCAATAGCCTCGTGGTTAGCGCGCAGACATATAATGCAACTGCACTCACGGTGACCTGAGTTCGATTCCCGTCTCAAGGCCCATTTGCCGATCCTGCTCCCCTCTCTCCTCCCAGCTCTTTCCTGTCATCTCTCTACTGTCGTATCACAATAAAAGGCATAAAAAGCCCCAAAAAATAAGTAAAAAAAAAAACAAAAAAAAACTGAATTTGTGTGGCTGTGCCTGATAACAACTGGTAAAAGCTAATAACTCAGGCTCATTCGGGGCAACTTAAGTCAGTGCTATATTCTTGATAGTTTTTCTTGGCGGAAGCTTTGCATTTGGTTAGATAATAAAATATTAAAGCTTCATTCAATATTATGTGGACAATTTCTTAATTCTGTCATCTTGGTATCGTGGACTCACTCTATTGTTTCATACAAATGCAGCTGCTGCCATTTATTTATTTATTTTTTTTGTACACTCTAATGGTAAATAAGATGACTAACAAACTAATACTACTACTTAATTATTTATGTGGTGAAATGTTGTGTAAGAAAAGTGGTATGAGTATCCCTAAAATGTCTAGTTTGAACTTGCCATTTGCTAGCAACTGATTTCTTCATGGAAGCTTTGTGTTCAAATATTTCAACTCAGATCAGTGTTTCGTGTCTAATTATTTTGACATGAAACATCTAAATAATCAAGCAGCTATGTAATAAGTGAGATAATGTACATCCAGCCAGTTGTTATCGCAAAATAAAAATGTATGTTATCCCTTACTTATAATCTTAATTCAAGTGTTTTGAAAGGATTTTGAAAGTATGACAGTAATCAGTGTTAAGTGCTACTGTAAGGTTAACTCTGCCTGGTTTAAATGTTTCAAAATGTTTAACAGTTTAAAATTTTAGAAATTTAGAAAAGTAATCAAAAAGTAAAAGTAATAAGTTACATTACTTTAATAAAGTAATTGAAAAATTACACTACTTATTACACTTTAAATCAAGTAACTTGTAATCTGTAACCTATTACATTTGCAAAGTAACCTTCCCAACACTGTGTGCTCCGCCATGGCTCCCTGAGCTCCCTGATCCGCCATGGCCTCCCGGACTTTGTGCTCTGCCGTGGCTCCCCAAGCTTCCTGATCCGCCATGGCTTCCTGACCTCCCTGACCCGCCCTGGTGGCCTCCCTGGTGTATATGTTATGGTGTGAGACGCGCCTTTCAGGAGGGGGGAGTAATGTTACACCCCTGTGGACTGTTGAGTTTGGTTTCTCCCTCTTGTGCCCATATTTAGATTCCTGTCCTCGTTTAGTCGTCATTAGTTTTCCTTGTATCACCTGTTCCTTAATTAAGTTCATCGTTATCACTTGTCATTATAAGTTGTATTCTGTTCAGTGTTTGGTGTCCGGTCTCGTCAATGTATGCGTGTTTGTACCTTCCCTCTGTGGATTTACCTGTTTTAGAATAAAGACTTTATTATTATTAATAATAATAATAGAAATAATAATAGAAATAATAGTAATAATAGTATTGATAATAGTAATAATATGCAGAATTTATAAGTATCTTACAAAAAGAAATAAGACATCATCACAGTCAGTTATCATATAGCTATCATATAATTACAATATAAATGTCAATTACATACAAATATATACACATACATACTCAATGTATTCATCTAGAAGCGATTGTTTAACAGTATAGTAAATAACACCCATGCTTTATTCTTATATTGTAAAGGCATTTTGTTTTTATATTTCATGAGACTTAATTGGGAGATCAGCTCACCAGCTTGATTTATTTAGTATTTAATGATAGGAACAGAAGGCTGAAGGTTGTATTAAATTTGAATAACTGGTTTTGTGTTTATGATGTATGTTGTTCTTGAATGATATGTTCCCTTAACAGATGTAGCCACTGTGTAACTTGATATTTGGCATTTATTTTTCCAGTTAAGTAATATTGTTTTCTTGGTGATAGCTAGAGACATGAGTAAAGGTATCAGATATTTAAAAGACAGGTTAATTTGAGAGGTATTGCCGAGGAGGCACAGTACAGGGGGTGTTGGGATTATATTTTTGAAAATTTGTTTATAACATCTGTCCAGAATTGAAGAACTGGTGGGCATAACCAAAATGCATGAAGGTAGGAGTCTTGTGTTGTCATGTGGAGAGGGAGACGAGAGGTGAGGGAATCTATATGCAAGCTTTTATTCAAGGGACGAGATAGGTACATGGTCAGACAGGCAGGGTCAGAACAAAAACAAACAGGTATGGCGGAGGGAGGAACAAGAGAAGTCCGTGAGGTTGGCGTGGGTCGATCAACGGAGAACATAATCCATAACGAGAGCCAGAAGAGTAATCCTTACAACGAGCGAGAGTCCAGAAAGGCTGGCGGCGAGACAGACGAAACGAGATGGCCTGGCGAGAATACTAAACTCAGGAAACCAGGAACTCAGGAAACCAGGAACTCAGGAAACTAGGAACTCAGGAAACCAGGAACTCAGGAAACTAGGAACTCAGGAAACTAGGAACTCAGGAAACTAGGGAACACAGGAAACTAGGGAACTTAGGAAACTAGGAAACAGTGCTAGCACTAGGAGAGCGCTAAACGCGACTGATACAGTTCTCCACATAAACACTCCACAATACTCGGTGCTTATCGAGTGAAAGTCCGGGGCTTAAATAGGGCTGCTGATTGGCCACAGGTGTCTGGCGCAATCAGCATGGTGGGTAATGGGAGATGTAGTCCGGGGTGTAGTGCAACAGTCTGTGTGTAATAATGGAGCGAGAGCGACATCTGGTGATGAGCGGTCCGCAGAACACCGACCAGATTCATGACGTGTATTTAAATTGCAGTTGGTACACCTGTCAGAAGTTCTTAAGCCCATTTTGAACATCTTGTGTTGTGTAATGTGTGTTCTATGTACAACTTTATACTGAATTAATTGGATATTTGTGTTTGTGCTAAAAATGAAAGTATTTCTACAAACCAAAATTCCACATCTGTATTGATATTGAGGTCTTTCTCCCATTGTTTAACTGGTGCTGCAGTGATTGTGTCTATAGATGATATTAAAGTATATAGTTTTGTAAGCGTCTTTGCTGAGTTGCTAATTGTGCTAATATGTTTTAAAATTGGGGGAGGTTGTGCAATATCTTTGATTCCAGTTGTAGTTTTAAAGGAATTTCTAATTTGTAGATAGTAATAATAGTGTTCTTTTCCTGAATTAAATTTCTGCATTAATTCTGTAAATGTAATGAAGGTGTTACCCGGAAACAGGTGATGTAAATGTGTGATGCCTTTCTCCTTCCATTTGGTGTTGTTGAGTGGACTATGGTTGATAGTAAAATCTGGATTATTCCATATAGGTGAGTTGATGTGTGGTGTGAGCTCAGTCAGTGTATTAGTTTGCCACCAGGCAGTGAGAGTTGTTTTAATAATCAAATTTGTAAATAGATTTTGTTGTATGTTTTTTTTTTTTTTTTTTTTTTTTTTTTTTTTGTGAGTGATAATGTCATTACATTCTGCTTGTTTTAACTCTAGCCATAGGTTTTTGATCTGAGTTGAAATATTTGAATGTAAAGCTTCCATGAACAAAGCAGTTGCTAGCAAGCAGCAAATTCAAACTAGACGGGCGTTTAAGGGATACAGTGCAGTCATACCAGTTTTATTACACAACATTTCACCACATAAATAAAGTACTAGTACTTACAGTACTAGTTTGTTAGTTATTTTATAATCCATTACAGTGTACAAAACAAAATGACAGCAGCTGCGTTTGTATGAAGCGAGGGCAAGTTCACAATACCAGGATGACAGAATTAAGAAATTGTACACATAATATTGAATTGAGTTTTATTATTTTATTAGCTAACCAAACGCTAAGCTTCCACTAAGAAAAACTATCAAGCGTATAGTGCCAACTTAAGTTGCCTGGGTGAGTCTGTGTTATTAGCTTTTACCAGCTGTTATTGTCACGGCTGACAATAACAACTGGTGAAAAAACGGAAAAATAAAATGTAGAGGGAAATTCGGTATAAACTGTTTGACGGTCAGATGTTCTGTCACGGCTGTGTAGAGTAAGACGAGCAACGATGGAATATAACGAAAAGTCTTTAATAATAATCCACAAACGGTATCTCCAGGCAGACACAGAAGGGAAACACACACGCCAACATAACTTCAACATCCGACAACTGAACAATGAACAGAATCCAACTGTGTACTCGGCCATGGCTTCCTGAGCTCCCTGATCCACCATGGCCGTCTGGACTGTGTACTCGGCCATGGCTTCCCAAGCTCCCTGATCCACCATGGCCGCCTGAACTGTGTACTCTGTACTGTAACTAATTATTACATCATTCACACCTGTCTTCCACTGATTAGCCTGGTTATTTAAGATTGGTTCTGTTCCCCGTGTCTTTGTCGGTTCTTAAAGTCTTTTACGTTGTGTTTGCGTGTGGATTCCCTGTTGTTCCTGTTCCTAGTGTGGATAATTTAAATAAACTCTTTGTTCCTCATCTCCTCGTCCCAACTCCTCATTCCCGCATATGACGACTGTGACAGATATGAGTGAGTAATGAGTGCAATGTGTATAAGTGTGACGATGGATAAAAGCGAACACTGACCAAGCTGGCAGCACGGGTGGCTATGAGTGAGTGACTCAGGAACATCGGCAGCATCAGCCTGTTTCAGCTCCTTCTTTTTCCTGGCTCCAAAACACTGATTTTCGAAGTATGGTGAGAACCTCCTGTTAAATCCCAAATTGCCAGCGAGACATTTACCAGCCAAGCAAAATGTCCTTTGGCAACCAGCTAAACCGGTAGTACACCTTATCCACCATCCCCGGAAATCCACATCAGATTTCCTGTCACTGTTCTGATAGTTGCTGTATAGACTGGAAGACTGCAGGATGTTAGAGGTATAGCAAGGTAAAAGTGCACTGAATAATGAATGTCCTGATGAAGGAATGGAAAGGTGACTGGTGACTAGAGGAAAAGGAATACCGAGCCTCATTAAAGTCCAAAATCATTCCAGATTTCAACAGAAAATCCATGCCAAGGATGATGGGCACTGTCAGGTCAGTATCACTAATTATATACAATCTCAGTTCAGCTGGATGATCCTGTACTTCACTCTTCCACACAATCTTCCCAACAGCAGTTTGTCATTGCCCGTTGGCCAGAAAGAAAGCTTGACCTCCACGTTATTTCTGCT
>NW_026128028.1:0-13721 GCF_022985175.1 Labeo rohita | reverse complement strand
TCTGTCTGATTATGGCAAAACTGATTGATCTTTTGTTCACATTTTTTTTTGTAATCTGTAAGGAAATTCTATGTCAAGCAAGTCTATTAAGTCAAGCACAGTCAATGCCATCTTATTGACTTTTGCTCTTTGCTTGTCTGGCTGTTATAACTCAGTAATTGCAGCCAAACAAGACCTAATATTGATGATTTAAGGGTCAAGAGCCCAACTAATGCAAACACTGACCACTATAATGGTTGCTTAAAAAGTTTGGTTTTCTCCTTTGGTGATTCTGCTTATTAACATCAGATGTCTTCAATAATGATCAATCATCACTTTGTTAATCACCTAATTATCTCGTTAACTTAAACACTGCTTCAGTGTTTATATGTGTCCACACTCAGAGTATTAAATTAACACTGTGGATTTTGCTGTGCCGGAGCACAGAAACTTGTTAACGCTCTGCAACTTTTATTAATAAAACAGCTTCAATACTGAATTGCTACATTACACAGCAAAATCCCCAGCAATAATTGAACACTCTGAGTGTGGACTCATGAACACTGAAGCAGTGTTGAAGTTAATGAGATAATTAGGTGATGAATTAAAGGATGATGAGGGATGAAAGTCTAAGCACACAGACATCAGGAATCAGCATATTAATCTCAACAACGGCGACAAACAGCAAAACATTGCAAATCAATCTACTAAAAAGTCAAATAAAAAGAGAAAAATAAAATAGTAAGAATAATACACAGACAATTCAGCTCATCATTTATTCATGCTGCAATGCATGATGGGAGCCATGCTTTTTCATGGTCATCGTTGTTGTGATTCTCATGTTGATTCCTGATGTCTTTGTGTCTAACTTAAAGTTTTGTTTTTGTTTTTTATCATCTGACTTTGCAAGATTCACAGTGTTAATTTAATCAATAAAGAAAATCAAACTCCATTAATCAGGTGACTGTATGATGATAACTTCAATACAGTCTGCATCATACAATTGTCTTTCCTTTGGTTTTTCTGGCTGTTATTACTTAAACAGTTACTTAGTTAAAGAAGCCAAACATAATCTAATGTTAAAAATGTAAGGGGCAAGATCCCAACTAATGCAAACATTGACCACAATATTGGTTACTTTAAAATTGTGATTTTCTCCTTTGGTGATTCTGCTTGTCAACATCAGGTGTCTTCAATAATGGCCAATCATCACTTAATTACCCAATTATCTCATTAACTTTAACTCTGCTTCAGTATTACTTTAAATGAGTCCACACTTAAATTAAATTAACACTGGGGATTTTGATGTGTATATTTCTCATTATCGAGGTGGTAAAATCACTGCTTTTGAAGTAACGAAACAGTGTCAATGTTTGTTAAGAGAGAAACAGACACAGGTCATTGACACGCGCAACTTTAATCCCTCTCCCCCTTTCTTTTTTTTTCTCTTTATATTTTCTTCTGGTTTGGGTGAACACCGACGTGTTTGGCTGCCACTGCTCTCCAGTATTTTTATGTTATTTTAATTTTATTTGACTTCCTATTTTACTTTGTACTGCCTTTAGAGTGAGGAGATCTCACCCGATCTCATTTGATTTTTGCGGAGCATTATTCCATTGCCCGCCCTGTGGCACTGGTGTGCTGGAGTTTTACTGTTCGTTCTTTGAAGTGGGATCTGTTTTTCGATCCCAGTGTGAACTGCATTCCAAGCATGGTGCTTAAATACTCTTCTTTGGATCTACAGAGACTAAATTCATTCTACCGTCTTCCCAGCGAAATATACAACCATTGTGGTGCACTAGGAATTATAGACCACCCCAGGTACATCCATCGTGGATCTCGCCGTGATTTCCTAGTGAGGTCTGTGACTCTATTGCAGGATAATGATTATATCCCAGTCATTTAGTCGTCATATTGCAGCTCTTCCATCGGATCAATTGATAAGAGTCGGAGCATCAATTTTCTTCTCTCTGCGGTCAGCCTGTACCACTACTACTGCTAAGATGGCCTTAGTGAATGCTAGGACAATATCGAATAAATCTTTTATTCTAAGTTACTTATTTACATCGCATTCATTAGATGTCTTATTTATTATTATTATTAATTTATTATTAAAACATGGTGACTTGATGCCTCTTATTGAGATTGGTCCTCCAGACTGCATTTTCTATTTCTCCACTGGCCTCTGGACATGGTGTTGGAGTTGCAACAATTTTTAGAAACAGTTAGAAACTGTGCCTACTGACACTTTCTCTAGTTTGAAGTGTAAAGGGGCCTGTACTATGTGCTTTGGTTTAAAGACCAACTAAATGGAATTTTCTGTCTGATATGACAACTCGGGCCGATAGATTATTAATCATTGGGGATTTTAATATTCGTTTTTGTTGTCCTTCGAAACCATTGGTCAAAGATTTTGTGACTCTTTTAGAGTCAATATGTATGCGGCCTAACTCATAATTTGGGCCATACACTTGACTTGGTTTTATCTCATGGCCTTTTGATCTTAAACATGGAGGTTACTGAGGCATGTGTGTCTGATCATTATCCAGTTTTGTTTGAATCTGAATGTTTTTCTCCATGACCTACAGCATTCACATTTGACTAGAGTTATTAATTCTATTCTGCAAATTTGTTTTCTAAACATTATCCAAAAGTTTGAATGAAGGAATTTATAAAGCTTGTTCTACATCTTTGGACACTGTTGCTCCGCTTAAGCATAAAAGGTTAAAGGGTGTTGACCAGCCATGGTTAAATGAAACCGCCCACACTCTTAGGTAAGAGTGACGGAAAACAGAGCGAAAGTGCTAAAAAGATAAGCTACATGTTTCTTTTGATATCTTAAAGTTGAGTCTGTCTGATTACCAAATAGTAGTAAAACATGCAAAATCTAGTTATTTTTCTCAGTTAATTGCTGATAATGTGAATAGACCAAAAGCTTTGTTTGATATGACTGATTCCCTTTTAAACCCATTTATGAATTTATTATTTGAGGTTTCCTTGGAGCTTTGTGAGGGTTTTAATATTATTTTACTCAAAAGAAATTTCTGTGTGAGTGAGAGAGTACATATTTTGGCTTATGAATGACAATTTGTATTGCAAGTGTTTGTTGCACATATTGATGCCTTGATGACAGCGGTAGGGGCTCAAACTTAATAGAGTAACTAGTTACATGTAATGGAATTACATAATTTAATAACAAAATAATTGTAACTAATCGGTTACAGTTACTTAGAAACAATGTATAGTTAAATTACAGTTACTAGATTTTATTCATTTCTTTAACAAATTGCATTGATTGCTCTAAAATATTAGACAAAATGTTTCAGAAGTTCAGGACATAAAATAGGACACATGTTTATTCAATAACTGATTTATTTCCATTAAGGATTTTGTAAGTCTGAAAGTAGTTAGTGTTGAGTGCTACTGTTAAACCTGCCTGCTTTAAAAGTTTCAAAAGGACGAAGTTCAAAAAAGGTTAAAGATTTAGAAAAGTAATCAAATGTAATTAGTTACATTACTTTTAAAGCAACTGAAATAGTTATACTACTCATTACATTTTAAATAGGATAACTTGTAATCTATTCCACTTTCAAAATAACCTTCCCAACAATGTTGATCCATTTAATGTATTTTTCAAATATATACATATATATATATATATATATATATATATATATATATATATATATATATATATATATAAACATTATTTGGATGACTTTGTCTGTCTTTTATCAGATTTACCTAATAACTGGAGGGAGAATAACAGAAACAGAGGCAGAGAAGGGGAGGTGGAGGGATGCCGGAAGAACGGAGGCTGGGACGATGCAATGAGAGCTGCTTATATAGGCTTGTAATGATGATTGACAGGACTGAATGATTAGGCTCCTCCCGAACCTACGTTTGAAACTTCATTTCACGAGTTCGCCTGCCCATCCAGTCCTAATGGGCAATGGTAAACAAACTTGGCTTGCTGTCCTTAATGGAGGCTCGAACCCGAGGCTTGGCTTGAGCACAGAGTTTGAACCCCCCAAAAAGTGTTTACAAGGGACAGCAAGCCGGGCAATCAACTGCGAGTAGTTTTTGTGATACGAGTAGAGAAAACCTTTATTGATTCTATCTCTCCCCCCCCAAGAATGTGCAGAATACGTTTCCCTGTTGCCACATTAGGGCAATATAAGGCAGTTGAAGGGCTAACAAACGAGATTGCTCCTGTGGGAGAGGGGTGGAAAAGCACTGCTGCGACAGTGACGTAAAGAAACATTTTCATTGGAGGAGAAATCTCTTGCAAAACTGGAAGAAATTTAATATATGAAGATTAGTCAGGGCGCTGCAAGGGTGCTGTGCAGAATCACTGCTGCGGCTGTGAGAAGTGGAATTTAGCATGACATCAGCTGCAAGGGAAGTGGGAGAGGTTATTGCTGTGGAGGCGAGAAAGAGTTTTAGTATACCTGCTCTTAGACCGGTGGAGAAAATCACTGCTGCGGCTGTGAGAAATGGAGGTTAGTATGACGTCTGCTGCAAGAAAGGTGGGGATGTCATTGCTGCGGAGGTGAGAAATAGTGATTTAGAATGGAAACTCCTCCAAGACCAGTGGAAGAAATACTGACCTCTACACATCTGCTGAGACCGGAGGAAGAATTCACTGCTGCGGCAGTGAGCAATAGAATTTGGTGTGACGTCTGCTAAAGGCCTGTGGGAGAATTCACTGCTGCGGCAGTGAACAAAATGTTTAGTATGACATCTGCTGTGGCCAGTGGGAGAAATCACTGCTGTGGCAGTGAGAAATTGGTTTGACGTCTGCTGCAAGAAGATAGGAGACGTCGTTGCCGAGGAGGGGAGTAATAGAATTTGGTATCGTATCTTCTCTGGGAATTAGAGCTTAGTATGGTGACTGTCTGCTGCAAGAGTGTTAAAAAGAAATCACTGCTGCGGCAGTGATTTCAGGTCAAATCAAGTGCCCCCTACATTTTAACAGAGCTTTAGACGATAGAAATTGCCTGAGGTGGATTGCGCGATTGATAGTAAAGTAACAGAATTAATGATGCCAATTTGTCAAGGAGATGAATTCGAGTTCTGTTGTAAGTCAACTGAAGCAAAAATAGTAACTATTCAGTTCAATTCTGATCAGTGAGGACTCAATTGCATGTAATGACTGTGCAGAGTTTTACCAAGTTTAGTTTAGCTATGAGCAGCTCTACTGTAGACAAGTGCGGTCATAGTTGATGGGTTAGAAATTGCTGATGTGGGAGTAAAATTGTAAATTTTGTAGGGAGGAATTCACTGCTACGGCAGTGAAGTACTAAGTGTTTTGTTAGGTTAAATCACTGCAGTGTCACTAAGAGATAACAGAGCTGATTTAAAAAAGGTGGGAAATGTCACTGCTGCGGCAGAGACATACTGAAGAATGTCTGGAAGACAGACCCAATGAGAGGAAAGCGAGGGTCCAAGACGTACAGTTTCCTGAAAGAAATCTCAAGGTGGATGGCTCACGGTGCTGTTGAAATCATTTTAAGTTTAAGTACGACTTTAGAAAGCTCAGCTGGCCAGCAATGCGACAATGCCAAGACAGGGTTTCTTTGAGCATAAGCTATTTTCACAAATATATAGCTCGGCCTGAAGGTCAGAAGCGGGTAATCATCCGCATTCAGTCAATTTCTCTTTCCTTCGCTGTCTGCTTGGGCTTGTTAAGAATAAATCTACGCGGCCTCTGTAGAAATCAGCATGGTACACATTATCATAAACTTATGTATAGGCGCAGAACAAGGGCAACTTACAGAAAAAGGAAAAAACGTGAATATAGCGGTTGCTGTGTTTTTTTCAATCCTCTGTGGTTGGTTTGTCAATAACGTGGTATTGCGATGATTGCAACAGCCCAATGGGAATCTTGTGGTTGCTGAGAAATGGCAAATGTGAATCCAGATGACTGGGTAGAATTTTTTGGATGTATTAAAAGGAGGACAATGTATGGGTTATTAATTAATTAATAGCAGGGCACTGCTGACCAAAGTTTAGTTTAACTGTATTAGTTCGGCAGAACTTGATCTGCATTTGTTGGGACAATAGATTACGGTGCACTGGTCCCAATGGAAAGGAAATGCTTAGGAGGCCATTCTTTGACCACAGGGTAGTGGACACGAGAAGCCCAGGGAGAAATCACTGCTGAGGCAGACAAGTAACAAAATGTAATCATGAACCTGCTGTAAAATGGAGTAATAAAGAAATATAATGTGCTAATGAAACGGGTGAGACATCAAGTACTAATGATACAAGCCATTTAAAGTATTCTACTTCATAAGCCAAAGTATGTAGCATCAGGGCACATGGCTGATTTTTAGTTAGCCTGAACTGAGAGGACCATCTTCAGAAACATGCAAAAGAAGATGGTTTAAAAAATGACAAGAGAACTGTGGTAGCGCTGATTCAACTTACTTATTTACTAAGGGATGAAAGCAATTGAGATATTCACATGCAAATATTCATACAGTGGTTTAGTAAAATTGTTAAATATCTTGCTGTGGGCTTGACACGAAAATGTAAGTTCTCAACTTAGTTTTAAGAAATCTGCCAGAAAAGGCAGCCATGAGGAATAATCGCTTTGAAACGGAACCATCTGATGACCTGCTAAATTGGATTTTGCGTACATGAAGTAAGCTTGGAGCCATTTGTGTTCACAATGCACAGGTTAAAGAACTATATTGATGGCTGAAACTGAATCATACTCAGACCACCTCCAAGATGGTCTTGGTTTACAAAGTTCTGCAATATTTTCAGTGCTGACACATGGACCGAATCCAGTAGGACATGTTAGAAAAGGACAGAAAACACCCAGAAAGGCAGAAGTTCCACAGCAGCAGTATGGGTTGGAGCTGCTATGTGAGAGGCTGTAAAGTTCTTTGCGGAGGCAGCCTCACGCTAGGTCACTTCTGGAAGAAAGGTTCTGGGAAGAGAAGGGAGATATATACCAAGGAGAAGCCGGAGCGGTTCCTTGTTGCGGAGCAAGGTAAAATGTGAATTACCACTTTAGTTGATGGGGAACTGAAAAGGCATGATAATAGATAGTCAGGATAACCAATATTAAAATCTCAATTAGTGAAATGCACCCAGTAAATTTGATTTAGATCAAAGAGTTTACAAAAATGCCATGTACATGAATGTAAATGGTAAACCCAGTATTCTTTGTGCAATGTTTTAGATTATAACTTCACAAAACATTACATTATAAATTATAGATGTAGATTATAACTTCACAAAACACAAATAATAATAGCAATTTTTAAGGTGGTTCATCTCAAATCAAACAAACCTATTCACAATATAAAGCAAAGTATAGAATTTAAGCAATGTTTGTAGAGTGGGTGACGTGCTATTTGACTAAAGCTGAGATTTGCGGGATCCGGTTAGGCCGCGATGAAGATTCAAAATTAAACACATAATTTGAAAAACAACAGTAATCCAACCAGAGCTCGATCTATGATGCTATGATGCAGTGAGTGGGAAATATATGGGGATACCAATCGTTGACGCGTCTATCGCTGTAGAATAGGAGTGCACAACACTGAGCTATTACACACTAATGATTTGTAAGTTATGCGATAAGATTATACATTTAGAAATACCGCTTAAGAATGAGATCATTATAAACGCTTTCGGGATGTAAAGTGAAATTGCTCAGTGAGTGGGCCGGAAGGAGTGATGGATAAGGTAAACAAAGCTGAATTTCTGACTGTTTTCATGGGAAATTAATGTTTGATGCAGTGAGCATTCCTCAAACATTCAGCTGTATGCGTTTCTATTTTAAGAGAGGTAGATTTTACGGATGAAAACGGTTTAGCTGTAATTTGGATAACGTTAGGAACTGTAGTGGCTGTAGTGCGCAGATGCCTAACTTACGACACCCGGGCGGGAAAAGCGTGTTTGGCGTTTCATGGAGGCGGCTGGGCAAATCTGCAGAACATCGTTGACGAGCTGTATTACCCTTGTTAAAGCTAAAACTGGAGCCAGATTAAGCGTGACTTTGCAGACCGTTGTTAGTTGGAGAAGTGCGGCAGTTCGTCGGGCTGGGATTCACGGACAGGGCGGGGTCATATGCCGGAAGAACGGAGGCTGGGACAGTGCAATAAGAACTGCTTATATAGGCTTGTAATGATGATTGACAGGACTGAATGATTAGGCTCCTCCAAAACCTACGTTTGGAACTTCATTTAAAGCTGTTGGAGAGCTAATAATTTTTGAATTTGGCTATTCCCCAACATCAGCTTTCACTATCTTTGATCACAGGCAAGTGATTTCATCCAGGAATCGTAAAATAAAAAGGGCAATGTCCGCTTCTTGACCGCAACGTGACCACAGCCTGAACTGCACAAAACGATTCCACTGTTAGAGAAAGCGGCAGCCATGCGACCGACGATTCTACCGCTTGCCTTGTCCCGTGTTTGCGCGTCCATGTTGCCTAGTGACGAACGTGACTGTAGCGGGATCACGTAATTTACTGAAAACAAAAAATTCTAATTTCTGATATTTGCTGGTAGGTGGCATTTAACTGTCAAGACAGCTATGAACTCCCCCTGCAAGCCTGCACCTTGTCCATTAAAATTATATAGCGGGAAAGTTGTCCCTTACTTCTCAGCATGAGAAATACAAGGTGTGGCGTGAGAGTGTGTGAACTGGTTGAACTGCATTTGTCTCACAGTGATTGTGTGAGACTTGTGTCTACTATGAAGTGTTCTGGTTTTAAGTTACATATTATTCCTTAATGTCTTTTTAAGGATGTTTTTTTCCCTTTTAGTCCCATTGTACCAGCTATAATGAACAGCTCTTTAGCCATAGCTGCATGCCATTAAACATGCAGTTGTGCAACCTCTGCTGAAAAAACCTCAGCATGACCCAGAAATGTGCTGTAACTGCCGGCCCATTTCTAAGTTGCCTTTTATCAGCAAGCTTTTGGAGTAAGTAGTCTTTTTACAACTGTCAGTACAAATCAAAAGGTGATTGATATCATGTGAGATCTGCTCCTTCTCTGGACATTTTTAAGTTTAGACTTAAATCTCGTTTCCACCGAGTGGTACAGTTCAGTACGGTACAGTTTGGTGTGCAATTATGTCTGTTTCCATTGTCAAAAGTTGTGAATGGCACCAAAATAGCGAACTGTAAAATACTACTTTTTCGGTACCCTTCCGTTGGGGTACCTAGCACACCAAAGGGTACCAAAAGGGTGCAGCTAAAATCACTGCAGAATGTTGACTCGTTGACTAGAATAGTCACTTGTGCATGCTATTTCGGTAAAGGACTGACACTGCTGTATAAAAATGAATCTAAGCCTGGTTTCTTCCAAGGTTTTTTTTTTTTTTTTCCTGTCACCGATGGAGTTTTGGTTTCTTGCCGCTGTCGTCTCTGGCTGGCTTAGTTGGGGACACTTAGTATACGATATCGATGGAAAAAATTTAAACTAAACTGAGCTGGATGATGACATCACTGAATTCAATGAACTGCCTTTAACTGAAAATTTAGTGTTTACTGTTGTCTTTTTGTATTATTGACACACTATTTCCTATTTAATACTGTAATGCTGCTTTAACACAATCTGTATTGTTAAAAATGCTATATAAATAAATGTGACTTGACTATTTTATCTATTGATAATGTGGGTATTGCAAATAATTTAATGCACGAGTCTGCAGACATGGGGAAAAATGAATCCATACATAAAAGGATATTCTCAACATAAACATTGTGTGGAGCAACATTAATCTTTATGTACAGTATCTACAAATAATCATGCTCATTTAACTCCACTGGATACAGCTGAGGAGTGGAGAGCTTTGCTGCCAGTCTATCACTACAGACCCCTCTCATTAGACAGCTGTTACTCAACAAAAAGACAACTGTTTTAAACTTGACGGATAACTCTTTATTTGACGGCCTCATTGCCGCCTGTAACAACAACAACAGAACACAGCGAACTCTTTCACACAAGAATCCTCACTTTCTCTCAGTGAACTATATGTACACTTGCATATACAATACCATACAAATACTTCAGAAATATCACCGGTATACAAATAGTACAATGTATAACCATTACTGAAAGTTAACACAGCAAAGAGGTAAACCATCATCATCTTCAACTTCAGTGGCTTCCATTATGTCTCCTGTTGTCAGGCAAATGTTATGCAGAACTGCACACGCCATGATAACTGTTGGGGCAAAAGTGTGGTCCACCTCAAGAAACTTGAAAAGCAGGCACCTCCAACATGTTTTCATCATACCAAAGATCTGCTCATTTATGGAGCGAGCCTTGGCGTGGTGGTGATTGAAGCAGATCTGCACTCTCCCTTGGACCGGCTCCTGGTACGGTGTAATGATGCCCACAGGATGCATGATGCAGGGGTAGCCTCCACTAGGAAGTATTCTTGTAAAGGATACAATGCCTCTTTATAGATTTTGTTGTTTTTCAGGACTCAAGTGTCGTGGACTGAACCAGAATATCCCACAAAAACATTAAGGAACCTGCCCTTCCCATCACAGACTGCCTGCATCTGAATGGATGGGAAGAGTTTTCTCCACACTGTATGACAGACCGTGTGCTAGTCAGTACTCAGTTATCAGTATGGTTATGTGGTGTCACCAGCCATGCGCTTCATCTTGTGGCAGCATCCTTATCAAAGCTTCCACAGATTCCTGGCTCAGTTGAAAGTCCACCTTGAGGTCCTGCCTGCCATCAAAGTATAATTTTCGCACTGGTACATTGTCATTTATTTCAGCATAAATTGGAGTAGCTGTCCTTTTAACCTGTAATTAAAAATATCATAAATATATATTTATTTCATGTATTAGCACATAGCACTGTTCAGTTTAAATTAAGAAATGATACACAACAAAGAAGGCTGTCAATCTGAATTCAAATATTAACCTCACAACATATCTGCACATAGTATTTTTGACAATACCTCAGCCAGAAGTAGTACACAATGACACAATCGTGCTTTCCATCTGCTTGAGCGACACTGTTCATGTTGTGCAATTTGGTGCAGAATGTGGTTTAATGATACTGTAATAAATTTCGCTTTCGCCAACCTAGGGACGCCAATTAAGGTAGTGAATTTAACTTTCACCAGCCTAGGGAGGTGAAATAGGGTAGTGATGGGTACCCATGTCACAGCTGACGTTATGATTCCTGGATCACGTGTCAATTAATGTGTGGTTATGAGTACATCACATAAGAAAGATTGGTGGGATCTCTAACTTGTAGAACCTCTTCTGTATTATCAACACAAGGAAGACACAAGTTGTAATAAAATAAATTTTATTAACAAGATAGACAAGAGTAATCAACAACTACTAAATGAACACAATGAATGAAGAAGGAATAAAGTGCATAAGATGCATAAGAAGCAAGTGATAATGTTGGGAGTTACTATGTCAGAGCTACGTTATCTGGAAAGATAAACTGTTGCTACTCTGAAACAAATAAGGTGAAGAACCTTATTATGCATCAAACAAATACATGTAAGATTTGTTATCAACTGCAATCAGCTATATAATATCTAATGTAAATGAGAAAATCATATACTGATAATATACAACAATGCCAAGGTCTCTGGAAGAGGTTTGGAAGTGATATTTACGTCCGCTGTGGTTGAGTGAGCAGTCCGGTGGCGGCGACTTCTTCCACTGGTTGCGCTGGCGGCAGTACAGTGGGGAAAGGAGCAGGAATCCGTTTCAACAGCCTTGAAGGTGAAGCGCTGTAGGATGCTGATTTCCTGGACCACCAAGGGTCCTAAAATCTGGAACACGCAGATGTGGCCCTGGAGTAGGTGCTGAAGGTCCTTAGCTTGGAACACGCAAGCAAAAGTACCTGAAGTGAAGGTTTGCTCGCCGGAGCTTAACCTTGTTGCAAATGTCTGTGTGTCTTCTGCCTCTCTGGGCTAGAGACTCAGAACTTGGTCAATCCGCTTTGTCTCTCTAGAATGGAGACTCAGGATGCTGCATCAGTTGTTGTCTCGCTGGACGAAGACTCCGAACGTAGATTATCTCTTTCCTTGCAGGCTAGAGGCTCAGAACGTGGTCGTATCTGTTGCTGCCTCAAAAGCTGGAGACTTGGACTTGGTATCTGTTGTTGTCTCACCTTTGCAGGCCGGAGACTCAGAACGGGGGTTGATCTGTTTTTGTCTGATCCCTTACAGAACCGAGACTCAGAACTTCATATCTGTTACTGTCTCTCTGAACGGGAGAGAAAGTTGTTGTTCTGTTACAGTCCTTTCCTTTGCGGGCGGCAGACTCAGAACGTGCGTTTCCTCGACTGGCCGCAGACTCAGGACGAAGGTTGTTCTGTTAGTGTCCTTTCTTTACAAGACTCAGACTCAGAACTGTGTATCTGTTACTGTCTCTCTGAACGGGAGACTCAGAACTTTGATGCTCTGTTTGTGTCTCTTAGACATGCCGGAGACTCAGAACTGTGTACCCTGCTATAGTCCCTTCCCTCGCGGGTAGCAGACTCAGAAGAAGGAGTGTCTTTTGAAAGGGTACCTTTATCCCTTTCTGATGAGAAGGAGATTGCAATTTGGCGCTTCTCCATTTCTATGCTGTGATTGGCTGGTTCCATCAGAGTGGGGGCCCACCCTTCTGTCCTCCTGTGGAATTTTTTTGCATAGTCCAAACACAAAGCTAGAAAAGTGTCACTAAAGTTTTACTGGTGCATTTATCACTTTCCAAACCATAACCAGAATGCATTTGGCAATGTTACGAACACATTAAGTCCAAACATGATGGGAGAAGATTGAACTGTCATGCATGCATTCATTTGTACATTAACAGCTGAGTTTGTGTAAGGTGTTGCACTACACACTGCTGTCACAAGGAATACTTATTTCTCTGAATAAGTATAAAATGTGTGTGTTGTAGTGTAGTCAGTTTTAAGGTTTGAAAACATAGTTATGAATGGATTTGGATGGATCTCCATGATCTCTCTTAGTTTCACCCACTGCTGCTGCATCTGGAGGTCCTAAGGAATTTTTATGGTCGGTCACAGGCCAAACCCTTAGGAACAGTCTCAAGGTGGGTGAAGGGCACAAACTGCATTTTGACCAATAGGAAGTTCTGTCCTTCCCGGGCTTTGCACCAAAGGTGGTCTTCTTGTGCTCTAAGAGATATCTGGCTGTTGTCCTGGCATCTTTATCTGATGTGTTGGACAGTCTGTTTATGTTAGTTCACCAAGATCCAATCAAAATGTAGCAAACCTATGTCCAGTATTGTGGTCAGGGAGGGCTCCTGCCATAAACTGGGCCCTGGAATGTGCTGTCCACTACAATACATTTAATTGCTTTTATTTTTGCTCACATTTTCATTTTTAATCATGAACCTACAGGATGACAGCTCAGTGTTTAAAAACAACAAAATACAAAAAAAATCAAAAATCAATTTCTCGATTCTCATTTTAATGAACCAATATCGATTCTTAAATCACAATTGATCTCTTGGTCTATGGTGTTTTCAGTTAATGAATGGACAGTATATAGTGTGTCTTCCTTCCAATAAATAGCAATAGGCTAGACTTTGTGTTACTTTTGATATGAAACAAAGTCTTAGATTTAAAATTTTGAATTATGAAATTCAAGCAATAAATACCGTTTTGGCGCTCTTTAATGTGGCGTGATAGATTGTTGTAACTTCTGTTTACTCGTCTGTGCGTAAACAATTCGTGACAGTTTAGTTTTTGTTCTGGATCCAGTGCTCTGCTGCCA
>NW_026128027.1:0-13727 GCF_022985175.1 Labeo rohita | reverse complement strand
ATTTCTAATTCACAGCAAACATTAAATAGTGAGACATTTCATACACAGCACCCGTAGTTAGAAACTCCAAGCATAAATCACATTCCCTATGTGTAAAAACCAGCACAGGCAATCAATATATTCTATTCAAGGAGACAAAAATCACTAATAGCCGAAGACACAACAATGCACATAAATCATATTAGGATGAATAAAATAGTTTCGGACTTCCCTGTCCACGTCCGACGACACCCTGCCGTCACTGTGAGGACTCAGCCTTCCCCTCCGCGGCAATGATAGGAAGGTCTTTTCAAACAGCCTGCCAGTGTCCACCTACGCTCATTTCCCTATCTATCTAATTTCCCCCCCCAATAACTACCTCCGGGCCAATAAGTGGGACCCCGGTTTTCTTCAGCGCCGGTGGTGCTAACCAACCACGAACGCCACGGATCCCCTTCTTTTGCGGACACAGCAGACTCGTAAACACAACAACTCAGTCCCTTTCACAGTTCATCGTTAAACAAAAGCTCCACTCACCTTTCCCCTTCCCCCATTTTAAAAACATCCAATAATTGTTCATTGTCCACAGGTGTGCTTGAAGACATCATTCCTTCCCTGTTTGTCCGTTGCAGTAACGTCACGTAATCCGTCGACTCGTAATCATTACAATTACATTCAGAAAGACCTGGTGTCGACGCGAAATATTCCCACATCATTAGCAAGTTTGGATCGCTAAATCTTGAATAACTGTCAACTAGTGAAATGACATTTGAACCGGACATCAGAGCTTGTGTTAAAGGGCACGACAGATGAAGCCTCGATTCAAGGCTTGTTAACGTAGAAATCCTTTTCGTAGAAGCCTCACTTTCTGTCCAGTCATGTGCGCGATTCACTTTGCGTGTCCTAATGTTCGACCCCCAGATCTTACTTTGCCCATACATTTTCATTGGGACCTATTTAATAGTTACATTTTTAAATACCCAGTCATACAAGTAATATGACGAATACAAATTATTTAAAGAAAATTAAATATATGCCAAATGCAATTAATATACGTGTACATTATTTTTCTTTTACATTATATTGATATTCGTACTGGCATTTAATGTCACTGTTCAATGGGTAAATTAATTTATCAGAGTCAGAAATTCAACAAACCAACACACACACGGTTAGGCTTTTATTTGTGCATATAACATGGATCGATCTATGGAAATTGTGGTGAATGATTCTTCCGAGGGAGTTCACAGGCTTTTGGCTGCTTTATTTTTATTTTTTTTTACTAACCACCAGATCGCGCTGTTTGACACTCTCGAAGCTTTGAATCTTTTCCCGAAACAGTCAGGGAAATGTCTCGGTGCTTTATGAGGCTTCATTTGCCCGTCACTCCTGTCAACTGTTGCATGAATGAGTGTCAGGTCCTGCTTGTTTACTTTGAACCGGAAGACGCTCCCACTTTTGACACAAGGCCTCACGGGGCATAGGAAACTTGTGGATAAACATAGGCTACACTGTAAAAAATTACTGTGAATTTAACGGTAAAAATACTGTAAAAATGCTACAGTAAAAACCTGTTAAATGGTTAACGGTAAAAGGCCGTAAAATTTACAGTGAACAGTGAAATTTACCGTAAACTGACATTCCCAGAATTCCCTGTGTTACATTTTTTTTTTTTTAATTTGATGTTTTTTTGTTGAAATAACCCTTTCTTCTTAGTTTTTCTTAGCTGTTTTGTACATTAGGGTTGTATGTTACATCTAATGTTGTTAAATTAATGTTATGCATTATTTCAGTTTCATGTGTGTTACCATGATGGTGTTTAGCGTTTGTGTGAATGACACTGTGCACCTTCTATATGGTAATATTTAAAAGCTGTCTGTGATGATCTTAGGTTCATCATTTCACTTTCTCATCACCACCTGCTTTTGGTGGCTATCAGTGTACTACAAAGATACAAAACAGATTTCAGTACTTCAATAGGTTGGTACATTAACATTATATCAGTTAATAAAAATTACGGTATTTACCTGTAAATTTAAGTGAAAACCGCAAAACATAAAATGTTGCTACCATATTTTTTACGGTAAAATTCTGGCAACCACAGCTGCCAGTTTTTTACCGTATATTTTACGGAATATTTTTTACAGTGTAGGCTATTTTAGTTCCCTTTCAATTTAAAAGTATTCAGAAAAGCACAAGAACAAAAGTGAAAAATATAAGAAGCTAGGCGACAAGCCAAAACATATTCATTTAGGCTAAACTAAAACTAACGTTTGGTCTCTCTTACTACACAAATCCACGTTTCCATATTCGAGATGTATTTGAATGCCAAAATATTATTTATTATGTAAACCTGGTTTTGTGCTTCTGGCATTCCAATATCCACATAAAAATGTTTGGCATAATATCAGCGGCTAAAGTAAACAAGCTTGTCATTCCACAGAGAGAAGAGAGGGGCGGGGCGAGCAGAACTCATTTGCATTTAAAGGAACAACCCCTTAGAATGAGATGATTTTTGCAGAGCTCATTTTGACAAGGTAAAAAGGGTGTTGTTTTACAAAACCATTGAGAATTTTTAATCAAAGTATATTAGAGACTTTTCATTAAGACCCTAAAGAATCATATCAACTTGTGGAAAATGGGCACCCGATGACCCCTTTAAGGGAGGCTAATGGACGAAGACAGTATTTGTAGTTACAATAGTTCAAGTATAATAACCTTGTGTTTTTTATTTGCAGTAAAACTATGGTTAATTTGTTTGCTGCATGATTTAAAAAAAGCGCTAAACATAATTTTAAGTTTTTGAAAGGAAAAATAAAACAAACAAGTCATGTAGCCTATTTTATTAGTGTAACCGGGAGTGAGAGGCGAGAGGCTAGCGGATCCATACGCGAGCTTTTATTAAAGGGGCGAGACAAAGACATGGTCATACAGGCAGGGTGAAAGCAGGAGCAGACAGGAATATCACAGGCAATCGTAGAGAATAATCCAATACAAGCGAAAGTCCAAAAGGCAGGCGGCTAGACAGTCAAAACGAGATAACCAGGCGGGAAAGACAAAACACTGGGAACTAGGAACTAGAAACTAGGAAACGCTAACAATGGGAAAACAACAATACAACAATCCGTGACTTGCATGGGGAAAGACCGGGGCTTTTATAGTGCTGCTGACTGGTCACCTGAGTTGACGCAATCAGCGTGAGGCATGACAGGAGATGTAGTCCGGAGTGTGGTGCAACAGTCAGAGTGTGTGGGTAAGGTGAGAGTGACATCTGGTGGTGAGCGGACAGCGGGACACCGACCAGATTCGTGACATAGCCTAACCCTAACCCCCCAAGGAGCGGCTTCCAGACGCTCGAAGGGAACAACAGTCCAGGGGAGCGGTGGGGTGGGAGCGAGGGCTGGAGGGCCAGGTCCATGTGGGGGGCCCGGTGATTGAGGCAGGACCGACAGAGCAGGTACCCTCCAGGGCGGGGCCGGAGGCGGAGCAGGAGGCGCAGGAACCCTCCAGGGCGGAACAGGAGGCAGAGCAGGAGGCGCCGGGGCCCTCCAGGGCAGAGCAGGGACCTGCGTCATGGGCTGGGACCTGGGGAAAGCAGGGATAGAGGAGACAAACAGAAGAGCGGGAGGGGCAGGAGCCCTCCAGGGCTGAGCAGGAGGCACCGGGAACTTCTAGGACGGAACCGGAGGCAGAGCAGGAGGCGCAGAGGCCCTCCAGGGCGGAACAGGAGGCTCCAGGGCCCTCCAGGGCTGAGCAGGAACCCGCATAATGGACTGGGACCTGGGGAGAACAGGGACAGAGGAGGCAGACAGAATAAGGGAGAAGCAGAGAGACCAAAGGATAACGCCGCCTCCCTAGGAGGATCTACAGCCGAAGCTGACACCTCAGGAGGCATTGGCGCGGCTTCTCCGACAGGGAAGGTCTCTGGAGCTGACTCGTGGTCAGACGGGGCCTCTGGAGCAGACTTGAGACCAGGCGGGACCTCTGGAGCAGACTTGAGATCAGACGGGACCTCTGGAGCAGACTTGAGACCAGACGGGAGCTCTGGAGCAGGCTTGAGATCAGACATGACCTCAGGAGCAGACTTGAGACCAGACGGGAGCTCTGGAGCAGGCTTGAGATCAGACGGGAGCTCTGGAGCAGGCTTGTGAACAGACATGACCTCTGGGGCGGACTTGTGAACCGACGTGACCTCCAGGGTAGACTTGTGAGCAGATGTGACCTCCGGGGCGGACTCGTGAACAGACGTGACCTCTGGAGTGTAGTGTGCGGCCCACATACTGAGAATGGTGATCGCCATCACACTGGCAGACATAATGTGACTTGACTCTGGGCGGTCAGACGAGACGTGACTTGACTCTGGGCTGTCAGACGAGACGTGACTTGACTCTGGACGGTCAGACGAGACATGGTGAGGTTCTGGACAGATAGACGAGTCGTGACGGGGCTCTGGAAGGTCAGACGAGACGTGACTTGGCTCTGGAACAGCAATAATAACTTCATTTGGCTCATGAAGATCAGCTGGGGTTTGACTTGGTTCGTGGAGATTGGCTGTGACTTGACTTGATTCGTGAAGATCAGTAGTGAACTGGCTTGACTCTTGGAGATCAGTAGTGACTTGACTTGGCTCGTGAAGATTAGTAGTGACTTGATCTGACACGTGAAGACCAGCGGTGACTTGAACTGGCTTGTGAAGATCATTGACTTTACTTGACTCAGGAACGACAGCCTTGACGTTGCTTGACGCAGGAACGACAGCCTTGACGTTGCTTGACGCAGGTACGACAGTCTTGACGTTGCTTGACGCAGGAACGACAGTCTTGACGTTGCTGGACTTGGAAGCTTTACTGGACCTGGAAGCTTGACTGGACCTGGAAGCTTGACTGGACTTGGAGGCCTGACTGGGCTTGGAGGCTTGACTGGACTTGGAAGCTACAGCTGTAGCCTGACTTGACTCTGGCGCAGCGGCTGAAGCTTGACTTGGCTCTGGAATAACAGCAGCAGCTTGACTTGGCTCATGAGGATCTGCTATAACCTGGCTTGGCTCATGGAGATCCGCTGTACCGGGACTTGACTCATGAACAACATGGCTTGGCTCAGGAACAACAGCTGTAACATGACTTGACTCAGGAACAACATGGCTTGACTCAGGAACAACAGCTGTAGCGTGACTTGACTCGTGGGGAACAACTGTGACTTGGCTTGACTCATGGAGAACGACGGCTGTGTCTTGGCTTGACTCATGGAGAACGACAGCTTTGGCTTGACTTGACTCTGTGTCCAGACTTGACCCAGGGGTAGCCGCCGCGGCATGAAGGAGCGCCATCTTAGCTGCCCATACCATCATTAGGGGTGTGTCCAGCATGTGGGCCATCTTGACCACAGGTGGCATCCGGGTGCTGACCACAGGCTCTGGAATGGCAGCCATATCGCGGAGTGGCTTGGAGACGGCGGCCATTTTGTGCAGTGGCTTGGAGACGGCAGCCATCTTGTGCAGTGGCTCTGGCGTGGCAGCCATCTTGTGCAGTGGCTCTGGTGTGGCAGCCATCTTGTGCAGTGGCTCTGGCGTGGCAGCCATCTTGTGCAGTGGCTTGGAGACGGCGGCCATCTTGTGCAGTGGCTCTGGCGTGGCAGCCATCTTGTGCAGTGGCTCTGGTGTGGCAGCCATCTTGTGCAGTGGCTCTGGCGTGGCAGCCATCTTGTGCAGTGGCTTGGAGACAGCGGCCATCTTGTGCAGTGGCTCTGGCGTGGCAGCCATCTTGTGCAGTGGCTCTGGCGTGGCAGCCATCTTGTGCAGTGGCTCTGGCGTGGCAGCCATCTTGTGCAGTGGCTCAGGAAAGATGGCTGTAACTTGACTTGAGACAGGAGCGATAGCTCTGACTTGACTTGACACAGGAAACACAGCTGCAATTTGACTGGACTTGGAAACTTGACTTGACTCGGGAACTTGACTTGACTCGGGAAACACAGCTGCAACTTGACTTGACTTGGAAGCTTGACTTGACTCAGGAAATACAGCTGCAGCTTTATATGGCTCTGGTATGGCGGCTGTGACGTGACGGAGCTCTGTCCTCGCCGCCATCTTGTGAACGGGCTCCGCCGTCGCCGCCATCTTGTGAGCGCGCGCCAGCGCCGCCGCCATCTTGTGAACGGGCACCGCTGTCGCCGCCATTGCTCGAGCGCGCTCCGACACGGCCGCCATTTCACGAGCGATCCAGGCGGCTAGCGTGTTCGTGGCATCGTGCTCCGGCATGACCACCAATTTGCGAGTGGGACACGCGGTCGCCATTAGCGCATTGTCGCGTTCCCTCTGCGCGACACCCATGGTGCACGGCGAACCTACACACAACAGCGCAAAGTTCAGGAACGCCTCCAGTGACGAGCACGGGCCCTCGCGTCTCATTTGTTTACGGAGGGGCTGGTTGAGGCCGTCACAAAAAATCTCAATTTTTATACAGTCCGGGAGAGTGGAATAGTTTGAAATTGAGAGAAACTCACGGGTGTATTGATCCAGTGTGTGTGATCTCTGTTTGATCCTGCAAAGAATTATGTCCGTGTCCATATCAGATGAATGTCTGGGGTGAAAGCTGCTGGATCCTTTTGTGACGGATTGTTCTGTAACCGGGAGTGAGAGGCGAGAGGCGAGCGGATCCATACGCAAGCTTTTATTAAAGGGGCGAGACAAAGACATGGTCGTACAGGCAGGGTGAAAGCAGGAGCAGACAGGAATATCACAGGCAATCGTAGAGAATAATCCAATACAAGCGAAAGTCCAAAAGGCAGGCGGCTAGACAGTCAAAACGAGATAACCAGGCGGGAAAGACAAAACACTGGGAACTAGGAACTAGGAGCTAGGAAACGCTAACAATGGGAAAACAACAATACAACAATCCGTGACTTGCATGGGGAAAGACCGGGGCTTTTATAGTGCCGCTGACTGGTCACCTGAGTTGACGCAATCAGCGTGAGGCATGACAGGAGATGTAGTCCGGAGTGTGGTGCAACAGTCAGAGTGTGTGGGTAAGGTGAGAGTGACATCTGGTGGTGAGCGGACAGCGGGACACCGACCAGATTCGTGACAATTAGGCTACATTCAGCAATAATACTACCAGCAGGCCTACAGCGCATGTTATAATACCAACATTATAAACACACATAGCCTATTTTAGTTCCCCGCACTCCACAACAGATCCTTTAAATTTAACCATATTCAGAACAGACCAAAAACCAAAAGCAATTCATTATTAATTTCTAATTAATAAATATAATATAATGCAGTTTTATATAATAGTTTAGGTCTATACACAAGCCAAAACAAATAATTTAAAGCGAAACTGAAAGTATGGGCTCACGTACCGCTCTAATTCAGCACGGATCCAAATGTTTCTATATTCGCAATGTATTTGCAGCTAAACTATTAAATTAACTGGGCTTTGTAAGTTCCAAAATCGACCGGAAAAAAATCATAGTGAACAAAAAAGACTTTAATACAGAATATTTAAATTGACTATAGTGTAACTTTTTATCTGTTTGGTTGGTTCTGTGTATTATTTTAATAATTAACAGGCTGCGCTGTTTGCAATGAATATGCGCACTTGAGGCGCCGGCGCAATCAAATTGCTGAAATATAAAAACTCTCTTCCATATAGAAACATACCATGTACGAGTTATTGTTTTTCATGTTTAAAATACGAGAATGCAATTTTCCATGAATATCTAAACGACTGCAAATGTGACACTGATTTAATATAACAGTTCAACAAAAAGGGTAATATTAAGTGTACATTTTACATTTTAAATGTAGCCTACTTTTTAAACACAATATTGTCAGTGTTGATGTTATATTTCACAAAGAAATAATAATAGTTCCAACGAAATCTGCCACAGAACTGGCGTGTCTTCAAGCAACAGCGGTGTTTCGTTGCTGGATTAATCTGCAGCTTTGAACCATTCGGAGAGTCCGTGATTAATAACCCATTCATACATTAATACTACAACCATTTGCTTAGTTATTAAAATGAATGAATGAATGACGCGAGGCCTTGCTCATTAAGACAGTGACATGCCGCCACCTACTGGTGATTTTAGTTTTGAATCTACAAGTATCTCTTCGTTTTGCCATTATTTATTGCTTTATTTATTATATTAATACACTTAATGAAATGTTAAGAATATGACATGCATGACATACAGTTGATAAGGATATAAAAAACTTTGCCTCTATAACAATAAAAAATGCACCTGTAAATAAATTTAAGGGGGCAAAGGTGACTGCGGTGGAGGTACTCAGAAGAATGTTAAATGCTCTAGGGCAGTGGTTTTCCTGGAGGGCCAGTGTCCTGCAGAGTTTACCTCCAACTTTCTTCAACACACCTGCCTGGAAGTTTCAAGTATACCTAGTAAGATCTTGATTAGCTGGTTCAGGTGTTTTTGATTAGGGTTGGAACTAAACTCTGCAGGGACACCAGCCCTCCAGGACCCGGTATGGTGACCCCTGCTCTAGGGGGTATGGTATCTTAAAAGTTTGAGAACCACTGGCTTAATGGATTACTGCATTAATTGCCTGTAGTATATTTTTTAATAAAATATAAAATGTTGGCTTTTTTATATCACTGTCGTCTTATATTAAGCCACGCAAGGGCTGTTTTCTATAGGGAAGAAAAAGCTTATCATGCAATTCAAGCTCATATTCTGGGCTCATCTGCTTGCATGTACACAGAATATATTTTTAATAATTTCTATGGCATGTTTGGTCTTTTTTTTTTTTAATCACCGTCTTCATTAAGCCGCATTTTTTTTTTATATGGGAGGAAAACACTTAACATGCAATTTAGCGCTTTCTGGTCATATTTGGGGCTTACCTGCTTTCCTACATTTAAAATGTATGCAGCTGTATACCGAATTCGGCCTTTTATACTGTATTAGCCCATTAATTAAGCGTTTCCCTTCAATAGGGGATACATTCTTAAAAACAAAGGTGCTTTAAAAGGTTCTTAGCGATGCCATAGAAGAAACATTGGTTCCACAAAGAACCATTCAGTCAAAGGTTCTTTAAAGAACCATCTTTTTATTACCTTTTCATAATCTGAAGAACCTTCTTTTGCCACAAAGAACCTTTTGTCAAACAGTAAGGTTCTTCAGATGTTAAAGGTTTTTTATGGAACCATTTAGACAAAAAAGGTTTTTCTATGGCATCGTGAAGCACCTTTATTTTTAAGAGTGTA
This sequence comes from Labeo rohita, assembly GCF_022985175.1. Taxonomy (NCBI): domain Eukaryota; kingdom Metazoa; phylum Chordata; class Actinopteri; order Cypriniformes; family Cyprinidae; genus Labeo; species Labeo rohita. Next base: position 4,524 of record NW_026128027.1, on the reverse strand, counting down.
CGCTTAACATGCAATTTAGTGGGTTACGTTTATATACTGGGCTATTCTGCTTGTGTGTATGCTTTATTAATAGTGTAGACTGCATCTGGTCCTCCAGTGTTTTACATAAAGCGTTTTAGAATGTCTCAAAACCATGCTTGGTGTATTTATATAATACTTGAGTCCAAGTTCAAAATCAAACTCTATGAACCGCTCAACTACGAACGCACAAGCTGTATGAACCACTACAAGCTGTAAAGTGAACAGAAAGTGTTTGTCCGAACTCAACAAAAGTTTTTTGAGGGAACGCAAAAAAATCAGATTTTTTTTTCCACTCACCATGTCCTCACCATGGGGCTCCGTAGGATTCATACTTTATATTAGGTGTGCTGATAGTGTAGGAGGTGAAATAACTCTAAATTACTTTGTTTATTTGTTTTTTTTAACAATGTTGCTAACATGATTTAGCACATTGCTGGCATGTTTAACATGTTGCTAGTACTTTTGTGTAGGATTGAATGGTTCATATAATTATGGAAAAAAAAAATTGGATTGTGTGAACGGAAAAAAAACAACAACAAATTGACATGGAAAAAAAGATGCATGGTTGTCCTGTGTACTGGGTGTGTACTGTAGCTGTTTATGTGTTTGGAATATTCTTTGTGCAGCCATGTGCACTTACAGGTAGTCCTTTGTCAGCTAAGTATATCTGATGCAAACCACATCTGACGAGTACTGAGAAAAAAAAAGGAAATAAACAGCAGTGTTGCTTTGCACTTTGTTCAGAAACTTGATAAGACATGAAAAAATACATTTTCTTCTGTCTACTTTGGTTTGGAAATATGCAAATCATTTCCAATGGTAAATAATTAAACTTACAATTATTTTAATAATTCTAATTACTTTAAACATAAAATAAATGTTAAACCTATATGGCAATTATTATCAATGTCTTTTCAGATGCATCAGTACAAGGATCTTCTGATCTGTTAAGAGTTAAGATGGAAGCAAACATCAGTCTGAACTGCAGCATGAGAAACCGATATGAAGTCTCCTGGTATCACCTCAGAGCTAAACGATTCAATTTATTGATTTCTGCACAGACAGGCATAACAGGGAGAGAATTTCTGACCACTTACAATCAAAACCTTCCTCGACTGAAAATTACAGCAGACACAAGGATCACCACAGCCACGCTGGTTATTTCTGGAGTAACAGAGTCAGATGTGGGTCTTTATTTCTGTGGAACAAAATCTGACACTACAGAGATGCACTTCGACCCACCCATCAGACTAGAGATCGAGGGTCAACACGCTGAGGATCCATATACTGGTAACAGATTTCAGTTTGACTTTCATTTACACCCTCATTAAGTTGTTAATAAAGGGAGGAATAGGTAAGATGAGCCAGCCAAGATGAGATTTGTGATTTTTTTAATTTTTTAATAAAAAAAAAAATTTTAGTAAATTTTCAGATCACAGGCATACACTACTCAAAATGTTGCCGGTTGCAACAGACCGCTTAGACTAGTCTTAAAAAGTTAGTCATCTAATTTTCTTTTTTTCTTTAAGACTAAGGTAAGTCTGATTACCTTGGCTAACTACTGGTTGGTTAAACTAGTTCTTAAGACACAGTCCTAACATAGTGGTTATGCTTATGCAGCTGGCCCCATTTCTGATCAAATAGTGTCTGTGCAATCAAGTCAACAATATTGCCAGAAATTAAGCATCCCCAACTAAGCAAGACAGAAATGGAGAAAAAACTTGTGAGAAACCAGGCTCGACAAATCTACCAATCGGCTCAGAAAACTCAACTTAACTTAAGCTTTCATTCCCCACTGGCAGATATATGTTCTTGCTTTAAACAAACTCAATTTTGTTTTTTTGATTTTAACTTTTTTTATTTTTAATAAGACATTGCTTTATATCTTAATTTGCATCTCAAGTAAATGCATTTCGATGTAGATATATTTGTATTGGAAAACAAGACAGAAATACTGACATAAATATTCTCTCTTTTTCAGTGCATGCAACATTTAATGCCAAGACTTTATGAATTTAAGAATTTGTACTCCAATTTAAGGCCTTAATTTTTGGAAGAGTAAATTAAGACTTTTTAAGACCCGGAGAAACTCTGTTTTGATGGCTTTCTGTGTTTGTGATAAAGTGACATATTTACATGTCTTTCTGTAACAGAACTGCCAGTAGAAGACTCTGACAACACAGGTAACATGTTGAGTGTTTTATTGATTGTTTGGTTCATTTTTCATGTAACTGACCTGTACAAACACGAATAATTCTTCTGTCTGCCTGTCTGTCTGTCTATAGACGGGGTGACAGTGACGGAGCGTGTGCTGATGTATGGTGGTGTTGGTCTGGCTGTGTTTGTTTTTTTCGTGGCTACAGTCGTTGCAGGAGGAATCATTCACCATCGGGGTTGGCAGAAAGGATGGGCTGCAGCCAAACGCTCATCTCATCAGCGCTCAGTTTATAATCACAAAACGGCTAAATGACACAATTGTGTGCTTTATTTTAAAGTCTCAATATATCCCTGAACTTTGCGCTACCAGTAAAATCAGCATCGCTGTAGGTTACCACAAATTAAAACAGAAGCCTGTTGCTCTTTTCCTGTTGACCAGATCTACTTTCACTTTAGAAAAGCTGAGATGTCATGGCAAATGTCACCTTTTTCAGCACCAGTAAAAATGAAATCTTAAAAGTTCTGTTTTTCTACACGAACACTATGCATTTTAACTTATCTTTGTTCATCATCTCGTAATGTGATGTCTTGCTTGGGGATTTTATTATTCATATTGAGAATGCAGGTAGTGTATCTACAAGGGATTGTTTTTATTTATTTAATATAGGCTGGACAGCTTTGGTTTAAAACAATTTATAAATTCTCCTACCCATTTAAAAAGTCATACTCTAGATCTTGTGTGCTGTTCAGGTTTAATTCTTAATTGTCCTTTAATGCTCATTTACCTGTATTCAAGCCCAATCTATGATGCTCTATTACGTTTTAGAACATAAAGAACATTGATGCTTTAAAATTGAAGTTTAATTAGCTCAGGTGAAGGGAATATAAGAACATGAAGCAACTGGATTCTTTTCAAATCTCATTTACTCATTTTTTAAAAGAAAAATTCAAAATATTCATCAAATTTCTGCATCAGGTTGTTGTGCTTTCAATATTTGTTCTGATCAACCTCTTAACTTCTACTCTTCTGAGGTCGGGAGGAAGTAGTCCATTTTATTCAAAAACCTAATAAACTGGGACTGGTTCAAGTAACTTTGATAATTTTTGCCCTATTTTAAAATATTTTAGATTTAATTTAATTTAATAACTACATCTTTTTACATACATTTAATAACAGTTTTATCTTGAACTGTAAAAGCTATTAAATAGCCCATATTCAACCAACACAAACTTGTTACTGCTGTAGTTTTGTTACTCTGTATTTAGTCTGAATCACTTAATGCACAGCTCTATTTTTGACATCGGCTTGTCAGATGTTTTGGTTGATTATTACGGTCAATCATTTCAAATGACTTGCGCATATTTAGCGGATTTACTCGCGTCAGTAATCATTTGGTGATATGACTGGTCAGATCAACTGTTAATCAAAATTCCAGCAAAGGGTCAATTGAGCAGTGAAGATTGGGCAAAGTTCAGAAATAACTGGGGCTAAAGAAATGCCTGCTGTTAATGCCATGTGCTGCACTTTTCACACACATCTCTTTAAATAGATTTATAATGATATAAGGCCTTTGCATCATTTGGAGCGACCACTCATCATGTAGTGCAAACAATAATAGGAATAATTATTAAAGTAAAAATAAAATATCTATTTTTTGTGGTTGAAATATGAATCACTGCTACAGCATGCTTAAGTGAATGGTATTTTAAAAACTTTTTTTTGTTTTATGCAATTTACAGTAAAAATAAGTTTTCTAACTACAGTTAGGAAAGCAACTGAAATTCTAAAACAAAAATATGAGATCATTATTTACAAAAACTCAAAATATATGCAAATACTTGGTTTCTAATCTACAGAAATGTTTAGTGTCTTAAGGAAATGAATTAATTTAAAAATAAATCATGGTCACATCACATGACATTTTCTAAGGCTATGGTCAGTTCATTGAGATGGAAAAAACAAAAACAAACAAACATTAAAATCACTTAATCTAAAATTTTAATATGAATTTATGTGTACACACGGTTTTTTTTTTTGGGGATTTTAAAAATTGGCCTGTCGAAAATCCTTATGCATGCTGTTATTTCAGTGTAGTTTTTATTTTGTAGATATTTTAGCTAACAGTTTGATACATTGTACATTCAGTTGAACAACATTAATTTAAAGTTAAAGACTGTCCACGGCGACTCAGGATGCTGTTCCAAATCCTGCTGCACCACACAGTGCCACTTACATATTTTACCGTAAAATCGCAATATATTTGTCCCAAACTATTCTAAATGTTCATAATGACTTTATCCTAGGCTGGAAGATTGTGAGTTCAAAAGAAAGTATAATGTTTTGTT
>NW_026128026.1:0-13731 GCF_022985175.1 Labeo rohita | reverse complement strand
CTGTGCAGAGAAGCACACGGAGTAGAGGTGGTCAGAGTGTTAGTATCACGCTGTATACTCACCCGGGAGGACTCCAGAGCGGCTCTCCGGTCTCTCAGCTCCGTCTGCCTCACCAACAGCTCCTGGATCTGCTTCTCCACGGCCTCCAGCTCGAGCTGCAACGAGTGCAGCTCGAACGTGTCCTCACCTGCACTCAAAGGTGGACACAAATTCGCCATTAAAGCAAGTAACAGTGAGTAAACAATGGAAATGTGTGTAAGCAGTGTGTAAACAATGCAAGCAGGATTAGCGGCAACCACGCTGGTGCTGCTAACGGGCTATAAGCTAGCGACTCCGGAAATCAAAACAAAACTAGTGATAACAAAGCAATCCGGATGTTTTAGTTGTAGAATACAATAGGGGGTATATTCACACGTTATAAGAAACAAGAATGATTGTGTATAAAATTGATTTTGAATTGAAAAACAGACAATAAGAAATTAACTCGACGGAGCTCAAACTCTAAGCGTGCAACCGCAACAAACGGGATTAATTAATTTTTTATTCTAGGCAACTTGGAGCTGGAAATGGAAGAGGGAACACTGTTAAACTGGTGAGTTATTTAAGGTCAAGCCAGGGCCGGAGTGGGACTCCTTTTCAGCCCTGGAGTTTCAAGCCTTAGACGGGCCCACTTTAGTTCACAACTGACTATATTAAAATAACGTCATTTCCAATTCAGTGCAAATACAGTAGTAAGTGTTGCTTCACAGTGAAGATTTATTTGAACAGTTAACACAATGTAATATTTAACAGGATCAGAATCTATTTTCTGTAAGAATTAGTGCTCATAAATATCCAAACCTTGAAATGAAAAAATATCAAATTAATACAAGTTGAGCATAGAATGTTGTTATATTTTAACTAATGTCATCATGTTTGCTTATTCACAGACTGTGGTACAACAGCTTACCTGTGTTTTCCACATTGAGAGCATCAGTCTCTTGCATGATACAACTGGGTCCTGGCTCTGCACCTGACACTAAATGAAATTTTAAAAATGGTCATATTTCTCACCACAAATTTCCCCTTTTTAGCTTTCTGATCAAGTTAAGTCAGATTTATTAATGTAGTGAATCATCTGATGTCATTAATTATCTCAGGGCATTTTTCATTGAGCAGGTGTAATATTCATTAATACTAATATTAATTATTCGAATTCTTATATTCACTCAATGACAATCCTACCTGCCCATTCTAGTGTGTTGGGCTCATGATGCTTGGTAACGTTATGGGGCCTGGCTCTTCACTGTTAGCAGCAAACTGGACTAGAGGTTGCTGCTGCTGAAGAGCTACAGTACAAGAAAAAATTCGATACACAAACATGAACGGTGGTTTGCAGACATCGTTGTTTTGCACTGCTCCTAACTAGCTTAACGTTAACTTACCGGCCGTTTCATCGTCTTCATGTGTTGTTGTACTCTCGCTGCCGCTGGTTTTAATGAAAAATGTACTCAGCTTAGTACATTTGGCCGCGTCAGTTTCTAGAGCTTTCTTTTTTTTAATTCTGGCCTTTTCAGCGCCACCTTTGCACTTTTTATTATCCATTTTTCATCTCTCGCGTATCTCTTAACAACTGATTTTGCTGTTGAGCAAGGTGCCGCTGTCGGGGGAGTCGAATGATAATTACATCATCATTAACCTGCAGGCTGCATTCTGCTCATGGAGCTGCGAGAAAATAAAAAGAGTGGAGCTGCGGTAAAATAATGAATAAAAAGAGTGAGGCTATGGTAATAAATAAATGTAACCAACTCAATATTAACATATCTATATTGAGATTTTCTTTCCCAGTTAGCAAATTTCCTTTGGCCCAGATCTGGCCCAAACCTACAGCTAAAGTGTGGCCCAGATTAGATTTTGTTCGCCGGCCCAAAACTGGCCCATATGTTTTTAGCCAGAACTGAACCAAACCAGAGCCATAACTCCGCCTATCATGAGCCATATAATACATTTTTATGTGGCCCATATATGGGCCTTATGTTTCATTTTAGTAAGGCTGAGTTCTGTTAAGACCTCACTGCCCTAATGTGGCCCACATGCAGCTGACTGTAGATGTAAAATTCATATTAACTAGAGAGTAAATCACACACTCAACAACAAAAATGTAAATAAAATAATTTACTTTTGTCAGTGCAGTTTAAATGTGCTTTACAGTTATTTAGTATTGAGTTAGAATATTCTTATAAATATATAACACATATTTAACATTACAATTTGAGTTGGAATCATTTTTAAGAATATAAAACAAACACAATTAATATTCAAACCAAAAATTATGAAATTGAGTTGGATCATTTGAGTTGGAATCAATTTTTAGGAATATTCAACAGATATACATTTAGCATTAAAAAATAAATAAATAAATAAATGGACAAATTTGAGTCTGAACCAGTTTTTAAGAACAAATAACATTAAACTTGAGTGTTCAGAAGAAAAGTGTTAGAGTTGCTTGAAAGTGTGTTGGTGTTGGTAATGCTGCAAACTGTCTAAAGGGGGTCAGCAATGCACTGTTGTTTATTCATTCTCTCTTTCCTCCCACCATCTCGGTCTCCAGACAGGTGCAGCCACTTTATACAGTTAACTTCAATGTCTTTATCTGAAGCCCTTCCAGTCAGGGGATTCTGCCTGACAGCACCTACAGTGAAGAGAAACATTTTGATTTTTAGTGTAATAATTATTATCAGTAGTACAAACTGAAAGGTAGACCTGCAGAATAACCAAATACATGTCATCTGAATTATATAATCAAGTTGTTACATTTTCAAATACATTTTCAAACTATACTTACTTTTTACTTATTACATATTATTCACACAATGGCAACATATTATTTATGTTTATCTCATGAATTCTTTTTCATCTTTAAAATTTTCTTTCCTACTGCTAATATGAAGTCTTCAAGTTTTGTGGACATTCACACAAACACCATTTACTAGGCTGTACTTACCTCCTGGGATACAGCATTTGACTTGAAATACAAAAAATATTACAATTTTAAGTATTTTAAGTATTTTCTCAACATTGCATCAAGTACTGATGAACGGCGGAGTTATGGCTCTGGTTTGGTTCAGTTCTGGCTAAAAACATATGGGCCAATTTTGGGCTGGCGAACAAAAACTAATCTGGGCCACACTTTATCTGTAGATTACGGCCAGATCCGGGCCAAAGGAAATTTGCTAACTGTACATCTATAGAAAGCTTGACATGTTGTCGATCATTTGAGTTTTTGAAAACTGCTTAAAATGGTTAAAAAAAAACGGGACAATGAAATCGGGATTACTACGTTACATCAAAGCCCTTTTTAAGAAATGTAAGATGATTTTTTGAATGGCTTCAACTGTTATCTTTTATGGCAAGACAGCCTGTATGTTTTATCACACCACAGAGCAGTGAAAAACACTCAACACGTGAAAAATGCTGTATAAACGCTTTCACAAATCAATCTCTATCTAAAATAAGTGATTTTGCATTAACCCGGATTGCGTGATTATTGGAATCTGTCGGAGGGTTACGCAAACACCACATTCAACAAAGAAAAATGATCTAACCCGACGCTTTTCTCAATGAAACAAATAACTAAACATCTAATAACTACAAGTGTTTACACAAAATCATAAATATTTAAATAAAATTACTTTAAAATGGCAAAATATCCCTTACCTGAAGCACTTGTGTGACGGAAAATCTGTGAGGGAGTTGCCGCCTTTTGGTCAAATTGACGCGGTCGTCATAGCAACTGAGGCGTGGCCTGCCGGACATCAGCCAAACTTGATGTGTTTTCCAAGTGTAATCCAAATGTTAGCCAGAAGTCGATGTTCACCAATGTCAGCCATAGCTAAACCTTACTTGGTTCTAATGTGTTTGTTGTTATCTGGACCATATACCTCAAAAGGAGCTGTGAACCAAGCAATGATTTCCCGCAAATTTTAAACTTATGGCAAAACATATACGGTAACAATCTGGCCCATATCTGTTCAGCCATGCCATATGTAAGCCATATGTGCCAGCTATCGGCCACATTTGGCCCAAACGTTCTTGCTATCTGGGTTATTGTTTGTGTTATTTTCATTCATGCTGAATGTATAAAGTTTGATATTGTATTGTGATTTGTATATTGTGAAAAGTACGTTTGTGTGAGGTCTAATATCTGGAACCAGTGAAAGCTGTCTCCAAGTTTGACTGACGGTCTACACTGGCCAATCAGCATCTAGCACAAGGTGGGCGGGAGGAAGACGAAGACGGGAATTAGGCTGTTGCGTATTCGCTCACGGAGGGGGAGAAAACTGATAACTGTAAACAATTTTAAGTTTACTTAAATTACAGTTTAATAACGTTTGGCGAGGCTAACGTAATTCTTACTGCTTAAGTTATTTGTTTTGCGTTGTGGACCAGAGTTTCGTCGTGCTGATTTCAGTTCACTGGACGGATTGATCTCACTCTAGCAGTGGCCCTGGAATTGTTCGGGTGACGGCTGTTGATTGATTGCTGGACTACAGCAACGCATTCTCAAGTTTTCCCGCGGAGCTGGTGAATCCCGCTTGCCTTAAACGTCAGCTATCTACCCCGAGTGTCATCACGGCAAGGATGTTTCTTCAGGGGGATTTCCGATGTCTGTTGTCGCGTGATGTTGTGAGTAATGTGATTACACTCATCTGTTGAACTTCGTCTCCACGTCTGTGCACCAACGGTAACGGGCCCCAGCGAATGACATTTTAGGCACGTGCATAACTGGGTGTGTTTGTTTGAAAATGTGAGTTCTCCTTTGGAGTTTACTGTAGGTTTGAATCGTTCTAAAGAACCAAACGACAGGTTGATTCATGATTCAAATGTGATGTTCTCCTTTTTGTCCGGTTAATTATTTTACGACTCATAATTGGTATTACTTCTTAATTTGTGGTGAATTCCAAATTAGGGAATTTTCAGGAGGTACATCATAAATGTACAAAGGGATGATAAGTATACAGTAGATCATTTGACGCCTTGTCTTTCTACATTGAGATATAAAGCCTTGATACACCTGAGTTAGAGACACACACACACAACCTTTAAATAAGTTGGGTAAGCGATCTTTATTTTGCATAAAACCACCAGAGAAGGAGTTGGTGTTGGTTTATTGAAAAATTTTAGTTTATTTTAAGAACTGTAAATAAATACTTGACCTTAAACAGAAGTATATTTTCTGGTGTTTATTTATACTTTACAGTATAAGTGTTGGATTGGAGGCACCGCTTTAGTTATTTCCGACATTTTTGTTTTGTTGCCTTAATAGCAACCATACTTGAAAATCCAGTATATTTCCCTATCTAAGAGCTGGGATACCAGGTCCCTGGGCGCCATCTAAACTCCATAGGTGCTAATAAGAGGGTTACATAAATAAATAAAAAGTGCGACTGCTGTGAGTGCAGGCAGCTAGGGACACCGGCCCTCGTGGCCAAAAAAACGGACCGGCCCACCGGGAATTCTCCCGGTCCTCCCGATTAGCCAATCCGGGCCTGTATGTTATGTTGTGTAACAATTGTGTAATGTCTTGCTAACCAGCTAAATCACACTTCTGTAGTTCTGTAGTTCAGCTGTGGACCCACTGTAGTCTGACAGTTTGTGATTGATGCAGCTTGTCTGTCTGTCTGTCTCATTAGTTGGAGTAATGATAAAGGATGGCGCATGACTTTACATAGTGTAATGCATTATACAGTGTTGAAGTTTACAACATAGAGGTGTGCCCGGTTCGCTTACATAAGCAAATTGCGAACACTTTCCACGGTAGACCGTATTAACTTGTTGATCAGCCACTTCAGCTGTTTCATCGTCAGACTCTGGCTCGAATTGGTATGGTAAAATCGATGCCATCTTTTCTATGTATTGTCAAGTATCCAGGGCTGTCAGTCAGTTATGGCAATGGGCGTTTCGTTCTCCGACACGCTGTACGCGGTAGACCAATCATAAAGGACTGCGCCATCTGACCAATCACAGCAGTGAGGGCTCACGGAAAGGCGGGGTTTAGAGACACTGATTCTTCGAACTGCTTTGCACAAGTCGTTTATGAATCATTTGGAAATGAGGTCAAATTAAATCTATTTTTGGAGAAAACTAAAGTGTTTTTTGACCCTGCATACATGTAAACCTGTTTTAGGAGACTCATAAAACAATATTAGCAACCTTTAAAATGGCATAATAGGAGCACTTTGGGGCGGTTTCCCGGACAGAGATTAAGCCTAGTCCTAGACTAAAGTGGCCCTTTAAACCAGATTAACAGTAATCTGCTTTCTTTGTCATGGTTTTAAATAGTCTTAGACTTAGTCTAGTCAGGAATTTAATAGGCTGATTTCTTGAAGGAAGACTAGAGCTACTTCAGGACTAAATTGAAGCTTAAATTAAACCTACCAGGAGGCAGGTTTAACTTCAGATTAACATTGTGTTTCCAGTCTTCATATATCAAAATTATTGGTATCCTTGGTGGATGTAAACAAAGAAGCCTGTGAAAATCAATCTGCACTGGTAATTATTTTGATGTTTTATTTAAAAAAAAGCCTTTTACTTTAAGTATAATGAAAAGGAATGGAAATGTCACTATGAAAGTTTTTTTCTCTCACACATTGGCCACAATTAATAGCACCCTTTTATTCAATACTTTTCGCAACCTCTTTTGGCCAATTTAACAGCTATGGTCTATCCTATAATGCCTGATGACTCTGAAAAACACTTGACAAGAGATCATATACCATTCCTTCATCCAGATTCACTCCAGACCCTTCAGATTCCCAACTCCATGATAAACTCTCTTGTCTTCAGTTTTCTATAGGGTTTAGGTCAGAGAACTGGGACATCCATGGCAGAACCTTCATTTTGTGCTCAGTGTCCCTTTTTTTTTTTTTTTTTTTTTTTTTTTAAGAAAGATCAGAAAGACAAACAATAAATACAGATTTATGTTCCCAATGCTCTTATTTTTATACTATTTTTTTAGGGTGCCAATATAATTCTGACAATGTCTCTCTCTCTCTCAAACAGCTATTCTTTTCTCTTTACTGTTTTCATGGGGATATTGATAAAATATGTAATTCTAACAACAAATAATAACAATACTAATGTTGCAAAACTAACAACAACAGCTGATTGCAATAATTTATGCAAGAATTCATTACAAAGCGATTCCTAGACATTCCTAATTTTATATTTTGACACCTGTTGTGTGCAGTTTACATTGGTTGCTTTTAAAAAGCTTTCTCTTGTTCAAACACTTGTTTGTGTGTTAATTAATTAATTTGTTTGTTTTTTGATTGCAGTGCTTTTTCTGCTGCTATTGTTTTTCTTGGATTTGCTTCTCAGTTACATACAATTTTAACCTTTTCTTGGTTCATTCCATGTTTTATAGGCAACCTCAATCCAGCTAATCCTGATTTGCACAGGTGGTATTAAATTAATCGAGTGTATTTCAGTTGAGGACTCCATAGTCCAGGTGTTAGTAATCTGTACTTAATCTGTGTTTCAGAAAGCCATTTTTTAAAACATGATTAACTATTCTAGATTAAGGCCTACTCCTGTCTTAATTTAATCTTGGTCTGGGAAACCACCCCTTTAAGATCAATAAAATATGCAGATTCAGGAACAGGTCTTACTTGGTGTGTGTACATGTTTGGCTATACTTGTGCAGTTATATTGACAAGCACCCTTTTGTATTTTAACAAATAAAGGATCTTTCCTTTAGAAGCACCAGTTGGGCATTTTCTGTATTTGGCTCTTCAGTGTTACACAGCCTGTTGGTTAATCCTCTGTCCACCGTAACACTTATTTAAAAATACTGCCATAAATACTGTCTACAGACATTTATTTAATAGCATAGATATTACAAGCTATTGACTGCAGCAGGACATTGTAGCATTTGTGATATAAGACAATGTAAACTGAAAATGTTGAACATCTCACAAGTGACAGTCTGCTTTTTAGTAAAGTAAAGACAATGTACACTGTGTGCAGAATTATTAGGCATGTTGATAATCTGGTCATATTTTTTTTCCAAACACATTTTACCAATTCCAAACCACAACAATCTTAATAACTACTATTAATTTTGTATTTAATCATTTGTAAGTGATATATAATTGTCCATGAAGGCTGGAAGTGAAAAACTCCTTATATTCAGGTGTGCATCATTATTAGACATGTTTTCTTTTACAGATAAAATGAGCCAAAAAAGAGATTTAACCCAGACTGAAAAGTCCAAATTATTAAATGGCCATGAGAAGAATACAATACTAATGCATTACAAGAATTTGCAAAGTTAAGGCTTGACCATTGGACAGAGAAATGCTTGTTGAGTCTGCATGGTCAGAAAAAACAGGTGGAGAAGAAAAGCTGCATGTTAACTGCAAAAGAATTAGGAATTAAGGTGAAGAATTAGGTGTGACACCATCAGGAACCGTTTCCAGTTCTCCAGCGCCACCATTTTCCAGAACTGCAACCTACCTGGAGTCTTCAGAAGTGCAATGTGTCAGGTTCTCAGAGACTTTGCTTGGTAAAAAAATCCTAAAAAATGCCCCTGACTTAATAAGAATGACAAGCTGACGTGTTGTGAAATACATGAAGACAGTTTTTTTATATGCTTTAGAGACAGATAAGTTGAGAGTGACTCTTGAAGGACAAGCATCACATCCTCTTGTACCTCTGATTCAAGAATTTATCTTCCAAAATCTGGCAGTAAGTTTTGGGAGTTCATTTTAGTCTCCTATCCTGAAAAGTCTGACTTGCAGAGATGGACTAAAATGAACTCCCAAAATGTACTGCTAGATTTCAAATTCTTGAATCAGAAGTACAAGAGAATGTGATGCTTGTCCTTCAAGAGTCACTCTCAACTTATCTGTCTATAAAGCCTATAAAAAAAAAAAAACTGTCTTCATGTATTTCACAACACGTCAGCTTGTTATTCTTATTAAGTCAGGGGCATTTTTTAGGATTTTTTACCAAGCAAAGTCTCTGAGAACCTGACACATTGAACTTCTGAAGACTCCAGGTAGGTTGCAGTTCTGGAAAATGGTGGCGCTGGAGACTAAACGGTTCCTGATGGTGTCACACCTAATTCTTCACCTTAATTCCTAATTCTTTTGCAGTTAACATGCAGCTTTTCTTGTCCACCTGTTTTTTCTGACCATGCAGACTCAACAAGCATTTTTCTGTCCAATGGTCAAGCCTTAATTTTGCAAATTCTTGTAATGCATTAGTATTGCATTCTTCTCATGGGCATTTAATAATTTGGATTTTTCAGTCTGGGTTAAATCTCTTTTTTGGCTCATTTTATCTGTAAAAGAAAACATGCCTAATAATTCTGCACACCTGAATATAAGGAGTTTTTCACTTCCAGCCTTCACGGACAATTATATATCACTTACAAATGATTAAATATAAAATTGACAGTAGTTATTAAGACTGATGTGGTTTGGAATTGGTAAAATGTGTTTGGAAAAAAAATATGACCAGAATATCAACATGCCTAATAATTCTGCACACAGTGTAATGGATGGCCCTATAAACATTGTTCCATCATGAAAATTGTTGTCCTTGCTGTCTGACTAATTCAACAATAATTGAGCAGTTTAATAATTTGCTCGATTTGTTTGATATTTGTTTGATAATTGCATGTATTGATATTCATTTCAACACCGTGAATAGTCCTGTCACCTCATATTGTTTCCATAATACAAAGACATGCACATTTGACAAATTGAGGATTCTAAATTATGCATTTTTGAATGTTTTTCAGACACGCAATATTTGTATTCAGAATGACAAAGTTTGAATGTAAAAATACACCTAAATCTAAAAAGATAAAACTAAATAAGATTTACTTTAAAATTACAAAGAAGAACAATAAATTGTTAGTATGGACATAAACCCTAAATATAATGAGCTACATTATTTAATTACAGATTATTTTTGTAATTTTACGCAATTTGTACTAGAGCTGCAAGATAAATCGCGATAATATCGCAATCGATATTAAGAAAAGCTGCGATATTCATGTGCGCATCTTGTCAGTGATCCACGGTTCTATGATCAGTAGTAAATCACCATCCGAAGGCCAGAGGGCGCTCTCACGCAGAAACTCCAAATACACCCCGAAGAAGAATCCAGGAAATAACGATCGCTGCAGCTGAACAAACAGAAGATTTAACTGCTTTTATTGATTTTACGTGACTAATAAACACAACTACGACAATATATGGTTTATCTGACTTCTCATTATAATTTTCATTATAATACAGTATATAACGATGCAGTGCCATTCAACATTGCTTTTATTACTGCTTAGAATGCTGTAAAATATTTTGCGTGCCTTATTCTGTGCAAGAAGCCACATCATCTCACAGAAGAATTTATTTCAATCACTCGACTGAAGTTATGAAGTTTTAAGTAAAAACATGTTATTAAATTTGGTATTTACACATGCTTTCAGATTTAGCAGCTTTTACGCCGTAGTTCACCAAGAAGCTACGCAAGAAACTTTATTATCGCAGCGTGATTTAATAATATTGATGTATAACATCGATGATATCATCTGTGTGGTTTTGCGCAGCTTGTTGGTGAACTACGGCTCTCTATATTGACGCTCTATCTGAAAGCACACACATGATGGAGATTTATTGCTGATTACAGCATTATACAGTATTATTAAACCGACTTTAATGACAAAATGCGCAAGGATACATACATACATTTATCGTGCGGCCCTAATTTGTACGTAATTAAAGAATACAGAAAAAAAAATATTGTATAAATAATGCAGTAATTTTTCGTATAAAAATAGAATTACTGTAATTTGTCATTAATGGAATAATACTTAAAATAACAGTCAAGTTGTTAATTTACAGATTTTTGTTTGTAATTTTACAAAGTTTTGAACAATTTAAAATAACAGAAAAAATACTGTAAAAATAATACAGTAAATTTCCTGTATAAAACAGAAAAATTACTGTAATTTGTCTTTAATGATATAGTACCTAAAATAAAAGGCAAGTTGTTAATTTACAGAGATTGTTTGTAACTTTACTAAGTTTTGAATGTAATTTGAAATAACTGATAAGTACTGTAAAAACGTTTTTACAGTGTTGAATGGTCTACATATACCTGTTTTAACTGTAATATTAATTTGTCAGCTTATTCTGATGATGTGATTGCTATGGTCAACAGTCAAAAAGATATGGACATGTTAAAAAAAGTGACTTGACGATTTTAATGTTTTATCTTCTGCTAAGGTAAACTGGAATAAAAGTGAAGCGTTAATGTGTGGAAAGGGGATGGGAGAGAAGCTAAGTCTTCCTGACGGGTTGCTTTGGAGTAAAGGGGGTTTAAAATATTTGGGAGCTTATTTAGGGGATGAAGTTACTGTCCAGAGAAACTGGGAAGGAATTGTTGAAAAGGTTAAAGGTCGATTAGACAAATGAAGAGGGCTTGCCCTAAACATGTCCTACAAAAGGCGCATTTTAATTATTAACAATTTAATTGCATCTTCTCTCTGGCATAAACTGGCCTGTATAGGTCCACCTTCGAAACTGATGACTGAAATACAAGCTTTATTAGTGGACTTCTTTTGGGAAAAATTGCATTGGGTTTCTCAGAGCATCCTTTTCCTGGCTAAAGAAGAAGGTGGACAAGGTTTGATAAACTTACAAATCAGAACAGCAACTTTCCGGTTGCAGTTTATACAAAGACTTCTTTCACAAACACACTGACGAGACCAGACAACAAACACTGAACTGAATGCAACTTATAAAGACAGGTGATTACGATAAACTTAATTAAGGCACAGGTGATACAAGGTTAACTAATGATGATGAACGAGGACTATGGCGTTGTTTTTTAGTCAAAAGTTATGAGCGTGTAAGACATGCTCACGAGCACATTATGTTATTTCACACGCGCAAAAATGAACCTTCAGCTGGCATGATAAAAGTACTCGCGCACAAATTCAACAACCGAGAGGTGTACAGGCAGCTGCGCGCGAGCGCCTGGCATACTCTCATAGGTTAACTCTGCTTGTACAGTGGAATCCTGCTCGCGCGCAGCGGGCTTCTGCTCGCGGAGTGCTGTTTTGCTCGCGCAGTGGATTTCTCCTCGCTCAGCTGATTTCTGCTCCCTCGAGTCTAGATGACTTTTGACAATTTGGGGGCGGAAACCAAGGAGGGCACTGACTCTCTTATGATTGGTCACTTTCATCGTAATCACACCCACAGGGACATCCTTGTACCTTGATTGACAGCTCTCATTACAGGAAGCACGGAGACAGTTGTGCTGCTTAATATTTTTTTTATAACCTGAGATACTTTTTTTCAGGATTATTTGTTGAATAAAAAGTTAAAAAGAACTGTATTTATTTAGAATAGAAATCTTTTGTAACAATATACACTACCGTTCAAAAGTTTGGGAACAATAACTATTTTTTAAGAAATTAGTACTTTAATTCAACAAGGATGCGTTAAATTGATAAAAGGTGATGGTAACGATGTATATTGTTAGAAATGTTTTTATTTTGAATAAATGCTGTTTTTATGAATAAATGCTGTTAACGTTTTACTCATCAATGAATCCTGAAAAAAGTATTCCAAAAAAATATATTAAACAGCACAACTGTTTCCATCATTGATAATAACTGAGTATCAAATCAGCATATTAGGATGATTTCTGAAGGATCATAAGACACCAAAGACTGGAGTACTTGCTGATGAAAATTCAGCTTTGCATCACAAAAATAAATTACATTTTAAAATATATTAAAAAAGAGAACCATTATTTTAAATTGTAATAATATTTCATAATATTACTGTTTTTTTTTTTTTTTGTTTTGTTTTTTTTTTTTTTTTTTGCAGTGTTAACTGAATGGCTGAACTCCGTCAGATACCTTGACTCCGTGCTTCCTGTAATGAGAGCTGTCAATCAAGGTACAAGGATGTCCCTGTGGGTGTGATTACGATGAAAGTGACCAATCATAAGAGAGTCAGTGCCCTCCTTGGTTTCCGCCCCCAAATTGTCAAAAGTCATCTAGACTCGAGGGAGCAGAAATCAGCTGAGCGAGGAGAAATCCACTGCGCGAGCAAAACAGCACTCCGCGAGCAGGATTCCACTGTACAAGCAGAGTTAACCTATGAGAGTATGCCAGGCGCTCGCGCGCAGCTGCCTGTACACCTCTCGGTTGTTGAATTTGTGCGCGAGTACTTTTATCATGCCAGCTGAAGGTTCATTTTTGCACGTGTGAAATAACATAATGTGCTCGTGAGCATGTCTTACACGCTCATAACTTTTGACTAAAAAATAACGCCATAGAGGACAGGAAACAGGAACAACCAAAAATGGGCACACGAGGGAGAAACCAACATAAACAGTCCACAGGGGTGTGACAACACCATGCATGGAATCACTTTTCTGGTTGTTAAATAAACCTTTAGTACATGGAGCCCATTTGGATGTTTCCACCGTTGACCGAAATTTTTCTGGACTTAATATTTTGCTTTGTAAATCCAGGATTACCACCCTTGGTCTCCTTCTAAATGTGGCTGGACCTAATTAGTTTTTTCAACTCGTATAATTGCTCAACTGATGGTAAAGTGGAGATCTGCTCTTACAAAAGAGGAGAGACAATTATTGAAAGACTACTGTACAGGAGTAAATGTTCCTAATGCTGAGGACCCTTTTCCAGCAATATACTTGTCT
>NW_026128025.1:0-13743 GCF_022985175.1 Labeo rohita | reverse complement strand
TTATTAATGAACAATGGTTTGTTACATACAGAGAAAGCATGAGCTAATTGAATAGAGTATCTTTGTTATTGTACAAGTACAATAAGATTTAGTTTGAAACTTACAAATTGATACTAAAGCTCAAAAATACAAATTATTTCAAATGCAATATAAAATGTTCAATTATAAAAAGTTTGCAGCAGTATTAAAATGCACATCTTAGCTATGCAAATAGCTCAGATGTGCAATGCAGCATTAAAACCTAACCGGTACCTAACGGTAGGGGTGAATAATTATTCCATGTACATTTAAGGTTAATGTGTGTACTGGGTTACATTTTAGTTACAGCAGCATCACTGTGTTGATATGAAATTAGTTGTGCCAGACAATTTTGGACACTTTTACACTGACACATATAATACTACCTGCCTGACATTGGCATGTGTTATTCAGGTGTCAAAGTTGTGCAGAATTGATTGAAGAAATCTCAAAGACAGTGCCAGAAAGATGCTGGAAAGGTAAAGTCTTCAAAGTGTGCCATATTAATCAAACATTGTGGTGCCTTTACTGGTCATTTTAAAATGTCAGTGAACTTTGTCTGCAATTGTTAACCACCTCAATCTGTTTTCTATTTTAGGGTTTTAAAAATTCCCTCATGTTCCCTCATATTCAGACCTTTCTCTCTCAGTTCTCTCTCAAAAAGCTTTTCTTATGCTATTTGTTTTTTCTTATTATTTTGCAGATGCAGTGATGACCAACTTGTACCTGAGTTGTATTTGAGGAATGCAGTTGGGAAACATTTTATACAAGAAAAAAAAAACAATAATTAATAATTTCCTTTGAGTTCACTGTTGGTTGTTTTATTTGTTAAAATACGTAAACCAATAAATTGATTAATCTTTTTTTAATCTATTTTTTTACGTTGTCATTTATCCGCAATGTTTTAATGTTAAGTTTGATAACATGCTCTTGACTTGTGCTATTTATTTCTTTTAAATATCATAAGGCATTTAATATATATATATATATATATATATATATATATATATATATATATATATATATATTAAATATATATATTGTTAAATTCCATATTTTTATCATAATTTTTTATATTTGAGTGTAATGCATTTATATTTTATTTTGTCATGAATTCTTTTGCATTTTTATAAATTTGTATTGTCTTAAGTTGTTAATGTTGTTTTTCTTAATAAAAGCTGTATATGGAGTTTGTTTGGATAAATGGCCATTTTGTTGTGTTTTAGATGTATATATGTAGGCATTCATTAGCTGTCTGTTTGATGACTATATTCTTGGGGTATGTTTAGACTTCTATTAAATTTTCACCGACAGCCCAATGACAACCTTATTTTAGCCTAGACGTCTGGGCTGTGTTTCAACGGCTAATAGACGTTTTTTAGACCAAAAATTGCTTGCTGGGCAACATCTCTCAGCTTCGAATGACTATTTTTTTTATTGTTGTAAGGCTCTTAAAAACACAAAACGAAAACAAAGAACAACATAAAAATATTTATTTATTTATTTGAACATTCATCTAATGACAATTGAGTTAAACTGCAGTCAGTGAAAGTTATGAAAAGTTACCATGCAGCAAGATACACAGCAGCTAGGGACACAGTTTACAGCTTTAAATTGACGTAAAAAAAAAAACAATGAGGAACAACAGAAATGTGTTCGATTCGTGATGTGCTTGTTCAGTACGTTCTGATAAAAGCACATGCAAAAATATAAGCATTTTAACCTATCATGTGAATAACATAAACAGCTGTACATCTAAACGGGGCGTATGAACATTCGGTTTTATTACCTTATTTAAATAATTCATCAAACGAGCTGAAGGACAGGCAACACACTACACTCCATTCGCTTGTTCGTAGTTCAAACGGCCACGCCCACCGAGGAACGAACCTATGAATATTCGTACTAAGCCTGCCCATTTGGAACAGTTTTTCACGGGAACTTAATATTACACAACACCGGCGTTTGCGTTCGAGAACTGCGTAAAGTTCAGAAATGCCCCACCTTCTCGACGCTCTCAGCCGCCCTTAACGCTTTCAATCCCATAATGCACCTCAAGAGCGTTTACGCTCAGCTTCCATAGGAATGAATTGAAAAACGCTCCGCTCCGCTCCGCTCCACTCGCTACGCTGTAGTGGAAATACACGGATACACCGTTACTCCAAGCAAAGTAGGATACACATGAAGAAAGCACGCCCTCACCAAAACGAGATGTTGGCTTTGCTTTCTAAGATGTTTCCATTTTCGACTGAGGATGAAAAGTTTGAAAAGTTGGAAATGTGTCGGGTTTTTTAGTCGTCTGCTCGTTTACTGTGACTTCCAGTTATCTATAAAATCCTATTATATTTTATTTGTTTAACGTAAGGGAATTTAAAGACACAATAAAACGTAGTGCTGTGTTTTTTGTTCTGTAAATGGTTCATTCTACTGAGGGCACAGAGATGTCTCTTTTTGGGATTGCAGAGAGAATTTCTTGGTCATACTTTCAATTGATCAGTTGGTGTCGCTATATGCCTTAATGGTTTTGGGCTTGAAGCTGTGGTTAGTATCAATAATAGCCTATTCCTTAGTTTAGTTAATGTTTATGGTTATAATAGTAGTGGGCAAAACAAGACTTTATTTTCTAAAATTACTGATGTGGTCACATTTTTAAAAAGGGAATTACACATTTTGTATTGATGAGGGTGGTTACATTATCACCTTTATCTAGACTCTAGTTATACCAGTCTTCATTTCAATAACATAATACAGGAGTTTTGCAGGGGAAAAGGATATATGGAGAGTTAAATACCTAAAATGCTAGTCAGTCTTCCTGGGTCAAGCCTAGTGGATCATGAATTGATTTTGGATTGCAAAATGTTTCAACATCTGGTGCACCATTGACAAATCATTGCCTTATTTAATTAATTTTGAGTTCCAGTTTAATGCAGACCTCTTAAGGGTTAAAGATTATTGTAGTGTAATGTGCAATTTCATTATTGAGATTAAGGGTGACATCACCTAAATCTCTAAAGGGAGTAAGGAAGTCCTTTAAATTCAAAACAAGGGAACTTTCAGTTGCATTTATAACACAAGAGCAAATTACAGAGGCAGGGGGAATTCAAATAATTTCAAGACATTAATTTGTGCAGTAATATACAGGAAATGTAAATGTCTGAAGAAGATCAATTACAGTCTCTTCAAGCTAAGTTAGACAATTTGTATTTAACAAAAGAACACACATCTCATTTAACATCTCACGCAAAATTGATGAAAGCAGGAGAGACAAATAAGGCATATTTTTGTTGATTAGAAAAGTGGAAATAGGAAAGCAATACAGTTCAATGTTTTAATGACAAGGAAACACAGACCCAAAGAATGGTAGAGGATTTCTTAAGAAGATAAAATAATTTATCTCACAGATTGATAATAATTTCCAAGATAGCTGTTATGCAGACCTAAAAAAAGGAATTGGATTTTGCTATTAAAATGCCTTTAGGGAAATTCAGAGGACAGGATGGTTTGACCACAAATTTTTAGGAGGATTCAAAGGACTTGTTGTTTAAAGCTGTTTGGAATGTAATACTTTGCTTTCAACTATGAAAGAGGTGTTTATTTATTTTATTTTTTCCTCAAAATCAGGCAAAGGCAAGATAATTATTGATAACTTGAGGCCAATTACTCTACATAATGTAGACTATAAATTACAAACAAAATTAAATTTGAGATTAGATTAAGTCATAAGTAAAATCCAGTCTGCAGATTCAATTAATTAGATTTATTAGATTTGTTTTTTTAATTGTTTTTTATTTATTTAATTAGAGATGATGGTTTTATTTATGATGATGTCATTTTATGTAGGCATTCAATATTAGTTTTAACTACATTGGAATTGTTTTGGGATTTGGCAGTACATTTGTTAAATTAATAGAAATGTTGTATGAAGAGATTAATAACTCACTTCCATGTGGGTCCTCTAAGCAATTTGACATTATTGTAGAGGTACAGTATTAGGCATCTAACAAAATCTAATGGCAGTTCGTAATATTCCAGTAAAAAAAAGTAAAATATTTAGGTTGTTGTTGTTGTTTCTCTATTATTATTTTTTTTTTAACTCCCAAAGGGTTGCATTCAGATGAAAAAAAAATAAAAATAAAAATAAAAAAAAACAAGTTAAATGAAAGAAAGAAAGAAAAAGAATAAATATGTGGCTGCAAAGGCATCAGATTTCTGATCTAAAAACAGAAGCACTCTCCAGGCTGATCTTTCCTGCTTGCTTTATATGTATTTTGACAGATGAATAAAGGACATTTACCAAAAGCAATATTATTTTATCTGGAAAAACAAACACCGATATATAAAAATATATTAAGCATGTCCTCAGTCATGATAATTTTTGTGTAAAGTACCGTATCACTTGTACTCAGAAATTGTATTTGTTAAAAATCTTAGTAGTAGGTGTCAGTTGATATATATTTGCTGCTACTTGTATTTGTTGGAAATGTTTCAAATTCTGTATACTGAGGCATGAATAAAACATGAAAAAAACAAACAAACAAAAAAAAAACATGCAATGCACCCAATGTAACGTCTCGGGTACATTTGTAACCCTAGTTCCCTTAAGCCAGGCTCACACTACAGGATTTTTAACCCGATTTTGCCCTGATTTTCCCCTCCCGAGAATCGGAGCAAAAATCTTGTCAAGCACGGTACAGATTATCTGGTAATGTGAGACATTCACAGATCAAATCTTGCACCTCCCGATCTGCTCTCACACAAATCGTGGCCGCCCCAATCATATCAAACATGTTTGATATTCAGGATTTTAAATCGGGATGATCACGGCTATGATTACGTCAGTACTTTCACAACAGCCAACGCCCGACCACAAAACAGCTGCTGTACGGTCCATTGGATAGTGGAGATGGAGGAAACTGCTTCTTATGTTTTTGTAGTAACACTGTCTGTATATGTTGAAAACATACCAAAACTGCATGGAGCAAGGAAAGCTCTGGAGTGAAATCGTCTCAGTTTTCAACATACCTGGTGAGTGCATAAAGCTGCTAGCAGGCTAACTAACATTTGTAAACATTAGTTGCTGTAATCTTAATAATATCTTGTAGTGTATGATGCACCATAATTTTCAAATCTTGTAGTGTGTGCATGTTTAAGATTTCAGGGAAGATAATCTGCAAAGATTTTCCTTATGTGTGCACTGCACCCAGATTTCATAATCGGTTAGGACTTAAAAAATCCTGTAGTGTGAGCCCGGCTATAAATGGGTCATTGGATGCCCATTTTCCACAAGTTGGTATGATTCTTTAGGGTCTTAATGAAAAGTCTCTAATATACTTTGATTAAAAATTCTCAATGGCTTTGTAAAACAACATCCTTTTTACCTTGTCAAAATGAGCTCAGCAAAAATCATCTAATTCTAAGGGGTTGTTCCTTTAAATGCAAATGATCTCTGCTCACCCCGCCCCTCTCTTCTCTCTGTGGAATGACGATCTTGTTTACTTTAGCCGCATTTAGCCGCTAAACTTCCTAACTACCACGTTATAAGGAAAGGCGATCGCAAAGATTCATAAAAATACGCTTATACGCACTTCTGCTGTAAGTGAAGCTGGATCATGAATGATTCGCGCAAACATAGACGTATATATGTAGATCGGGAGGCGCATTCCCTTTACAAACAAATGTAATCCACTGCATCTTCAGCGGCTCAGATGTCAGGAGAAAAAACCGACCACTATGTTCATTATTACATCCAGCAACACAACACCTCAATCGCTCAATCAGAGATGTTCTTGTCTAACTTACATCCCTGCTCCGGCATCAAAACAAGGAAAGTTACTGGATTGTGACAGCTGGTCTAAGGTAAGAACTCATGTCAATCAACTATCATGGGAGCGGCCTCTGTGAGTGTGATGCCACACCAACAGGCATCTGAGAACAGCTTGATTTGAAAAGGGGGATATTATTTTTACAGATTAATTAAAAACCACTGCATGGATTTTTATCATTATATGATAGATTTGTACATACACTGCCAACACACATAAACTCTTTCACACATGAATTTAAAATATTCTAGCTGAGCACCCAGGGTGAGTATTTTAGGCGACCGTTATTTTAGAATGTATCGCCTTATTGTTTCCATGGTGCCGTGTCGTGTTTGTCACGTGACACAACACAGCCACAGTAGCGCTGTATGACACATGTATCACTTTTACATCATTTTTCCTTTTTTATTATTAATATTCACAAACGTGCTCACTGTATTATGAAATATCTGATATTCCTATTTTGAAATATGTGCAAGTAAATGTACTTGGAGTTTTAAGCACTTTTATAATGAGCGCGTTAGTTGATCTATACCGGGTGATGGGTGCCGCCATGTTAGTTCATGCTGAATCCGAGCTGTGGGATTTACAGGACGCACATTCATCCTCTCCTCCCGAAATACATTAGTAAGTCTCTGGTGAGCTGGGAGAAGAGCAGAGTAAACTTTATAGTTACCTACACAGTGTGTATATAATATCAGTAAAACATGTTGCCAGATAACATTTGTAAGGATCATTATTGCTGCTTCCATAGACATTGGCATGTATTTTGCAAAATATAAATGAATGATTACACCTGTGTGATCAGACGCGTGAAAGGGTTAAGGAGGGAACAGAGACATTATGGCGACTGATGTCATGGGGTCTCACTTTGGAGCCCAATCACCTCTGAGATAAAGAAGAAAAGGCCAATGAGAATTGGCGAGTAGAATTTGTATCCCGCGCCACTCCCCTATACATATGGGTATATAAGATGGTGGTGTGCAACCACTCATTCAGGTTTGTGCTGAGGAGTCGAGACGTATAATGGCATTCAATTCAATTCAATTCAATTCAAATTTATTTGTATAGCGCTTTTCACGATACATATCGTTGCAAAGCAGCTTTACACCAAATTGACATTTTTACAATATATGTAGTAGTAGCTTGATGTACATATGGTAGAGATGTGTGGTAAAGATCAATTAATGACGTAATCAAACAGACAAAGAACACTATAAATTTGTAGCAGAATTCGGTAGTGCTGTATGTTTTCAGGGTTGGCATCAGGGTTGGCATCATCTGAAGTCCTCTGAGGGGTTGGCATCATCTTTTCTTAAGTGTTCTGGATCCACACTGAAGCTTGTGAATTCCTAGTTACCATGGGATGTCAATCCCATGGCAAAAACAGAGAACAAATAGGAACATAATTAGCGTAGCTGCTGTTCAAACTAAGAAAAGGGAGGTTTGTTAAACCAGAGCTAAAAGATTAATAATGAACATTTGATCAGATATAGCTGCAGAAAAAGTTTATGAGATGCATTATTTGAATGCTTGGCTAAAAAGATGAGTCTTTAATCTAGATTTAAACACAGAGAGTGTGTCTGAACCCCGAACGTTATCAGGAAGGCTGTTCCAGAGTTTGGGAGCCAAATGTGAAAAAGCTCTACCTCCTTTAGTGGACTTTGCTATCCTAGGTACTACCAACAGTCCAGAGTTTTGTGACCTTAGGGAGCGTGATGGATTGTAGTGTGGTAGAAGACTAGTTAGGTACGCAGGAGCTAAACCGTTAAGAAGTAAGAAGTGCTATTTTGTAGCTGATGCGGAACCTAATAGGTAGCCAGTGCAGAGACTTTAAAATTGGGGTAATATGATCATATTTTCTTGACCTGGTAAGGACTCTAGCAGCTGCATTTTGGACTATCTGTAGCTTGTTTATTGAAGATGCAGGACAACCACCTAGTAGTGCATTACAATAGTCCAGTCTAGAGGTCATGAATGCGTGAACTAGCTTTTCTGCATCAGAAACAGGTAACATGTTTCGCAGCTTGGCAATGTTTCTAAGTTGGAAGAATGCTGTTTTTGTAACATGAGAAATATGATTTTCAAAAGACAAGTTGCTGTCTAATATAACACCCAGGCTTTTGACTGTAGTGGAAGTAACATTACATCTGTCTAGTTGTAAATTGTAAGTCAAAAGATTCTGTGTATTGTTTTTGGGTCCAATAAGTAATATCTCTGTCTTATCTGAATTTAATAGCAGAAAATTGTTGGTCATCCAATCTTTTACATTTTTAACGCACTCTGTTAACTTTGATAATTCAGAAGTTTCATCTGGTCGTGTTGAGATATATAGTTGAGTATCATCAGCATAACAATGGAAACTAATCCCGTGTTTTCTAATAATATTACCAAGGGGCAGCATGTATATTGAAAATAGTAGAGGACCTAGAACAGATCCTTGTGGCACTCCATACTTTACTGGTGATAACTGAGATGACTCCCCATTTAAATAAACAAAGTGGTAGCGATCAGACAGGTAGGATCTAAACCATTTTAAAGCCTGCCCTTGGATACCTGCATAATTTTGTAGTCTATCTATTAGTATGTCATGATCTATAGTGTCAAACGCAGCACTAAGATCAAGTAAAACTAGCAGTGAGATGCAGCCTTGGTCTGACGCAAGAAGCAAGTCATTAGTGATTTTAACAAGTGCAGTTTCTGTGCTGTGATGCGGCCTGAAGCCTGACTGAAATTCTTCATAGATATCATTTTTTTTGCAAGCATGAGCACAGTTGAGCAGATATAACTTTCTCTAAAATTTTAGACATAAATGGAAGATTAGAAATGGGTCTATAATTTGCCAGTTCACTAGGGTCTAGTTGTGGTTTCTTAATAAGAGGCTTAATAACCGCCAGCTTGAATGGTTTAGGGATGTGACCTAAAGATAACGATGAGTTGATAATATTGAGAAGCGGTTCTTCTGCCACAGGTAACAATTCTTTTAGTAATTTAGTGGGTACGGGATCTAATAGGCATGTTGTTGGTTTAGACACAGTGATGAGTTTATTTAACTCTTCCTGTCCTATAGCAGTAAAGTACTGCAGTTTTTCTTTGGGTGCGACGAAAGAAGTTGACATATTAGATGCAGTATAATCTACATTGGTTATTGCATTTCTGATGTTAAAGAGTTTATTAGGTCAGTAAACGCAAGTCCTAACGCATCATTTGTATTATCAACGTGAATGTTAAAATCTCCGACAATTAGCACTTTATCAAAATTAACCAATAGTTCCGAAAGGAATTCTGCAAATTCTTTTAGGAAATCTGTATATGGCCCTGGCGGTCTATACACAGTAGCTAAAACAAGAGATAGGAGAGATTTCTTTTGCATATCTGGCAGAGTAACATTAAGCAAAAGTATTTCAAATGAATTAAACCTGTATCCTGTTTTCTGAGTAACATTGAAAATATCACTATATATTGTTGCAACACCACCACCATGACCACTCTGACGGGGCTCATGCTTATAGTAGTAGTTTGGCGGAGTAGACTCATTTAGACCAATATAATCATTAGGTTTTAGCCAGGTTTCAGTTAAGCAGAGTACATCAAAACTATTATCTGTGATCATTTCATTCACAATAACTGCTTTGGGTGCAAGTGATCTAATGTTTAGGAGCCCAAGCTTTAAAAATGGTTTCTGTTCGTGTATTTTGCTTTTTTCTGGTTTAATTACGATCAGATTTTTTCTAGATCCTGCATTAAATTTATGTTTTGACCTCACTATTCGAGTAACAGACACAATCTTTATAGATTGGACAGTGCAACTACTATCATTTAGGCGTTCAGAACAAAAGCCATCGTAGCAATCATTTGAGAATGTACTTACTAGTCAAATGGAGCGTAGCGTCCTGGAGATGTTGTCCGACAGCAGCTCCGCTCCGACTCTGCTGGGGTGCAGGCCATCAGCACGGAAAAGCCTAGGACGTTCCCAGAAAAGATTCCAATTATTAACAAAGAGCAGTTTCTGTTCTTTACACCATGTCAATAACCATTCATTTAGAGCAAGAAGTCTACTGAACCTTTCGTGCCCACGTCGATACGTGGGAAGCGGTCCTGACATGATGATCCTCGTCGTGGGCGACGTGCTGCGAACCGTCTCGATCAGGCTGCTGAAGTCCCTCTTCAGAACCTCCGTCTGCCGCAGCCTGGTGTCGTTCACCCCCGCGTGCAGGACGATCGCGCCGACGCTCTCGCCGTCCTTCACGATTGCGGGTATCTGCGCAGAAACATCGAGAACGCGAGCACCAGGAAAACAGTGGGTGTGGACTTTACCTTTAGCTAAAGTAGCACGTACGTACCGGACAATGGAGTCTCCGACGATCACAGCGTCGCGTTCCGTCTCGCGGAGGGGAGCGAAACGGTTCCGGGTGGAGATCTCGAAGACCGGAGGCGGCGTAGGGGGCGAGGTCCTCGGCCGGGGCCTGGCTCGCGTCTTCCGCTGCTGCTGCACCCAGGGTCCGTGGTGTCCCGGCGCCGGAGTGAAGGACATCTGGGAAGATCGCGTCCAGGGTGCACGGGAGCTGTGCAGAGAAGCACACGGAGTAGAGGTGGTCAGAGTGTTAGTATCACGCTGTATACTCACCCGGGAGGATTCCAGAACGGCTCTCCGCTCTCTCAGCTCCGTCTGCCGCACCAACAACTCCTGGATCTGCTTCTCCACGGCCTCCAGCTCAAGCTGCAACGAGTGCAGCTCGAACGTGTCCTCACCTGCACTCAAAGGTGGACACAAATTCGCCATTAAAGCAAGTAACAGTGAGTAAACAATGGAAATGTGTGTAAGCAGTGTGTAAACAATGCAAGCAAGATTAGCGGCAGTCCTGGAGGGATGTAACGTCTTCATTACCTCGTTCAGGGAACGAGGGTTACCAACGTAACCGAGACATTCCCTTTCAGTGCAGATGAGGTCCTGTTCAGGAGCCCGGGCTGCATGCCCATTGCATACAGCAACCCAGCCCGTCTTGGAGGCAACCATGTTGACAACAACTTGCCTCGACTTCTGACCTAAGGGCACTCCTGCCTGTAGGAAGACTGGATCTAACCAAGGGCTGAATAGGCGGTGACAATCCAGGGTAACGCTGACCCGGAAAGTGCCACGGCGCCATGCCCATCTCGGGATCCGGCCGTGCAGCCAGTGCTGAAGTCGTCTGGCATATGCCCCGGTAGCCTCTGAAAAAGTTTTAGAAGGACAACTGTCTTAACTATGAATGACCATAGGCAGTTTAGCACCGACTGTGCACGCTCATTGGTGAGACGTCCTGTCATGTTAACTGAATCCAACTCCACAACGAGAAAAGAGATGCTCTGCTAATATGAGCCAGTTGTCAAGATGAGGAGGATCAAGTTGAGGGTCTGGATGCCCTTCTCCCAAAATGGGGACAGGGCACCCTCCGCTAGTTTAGTAAAGATGTGAGGAGACAGAGATAGCCCAAAAGGGAGGACTTTGTACTGATACACCCGACCCTCGAAAGCAAACCGAAGAAACGGCCTGTGTCGAGGTAAAATCGAGACATGAAAGTATGCGTCCTTCAGGTTGTTGGCTGCACACCAATCCTGGTGCCGAACACAAGAAAATAGACATTTCTGCGTCAGCATCTTGAACAGTAGCCTGTGAAGGGACCGATTCAGGACTCGAAGATCCAGAATCGGCCATAACCCACTGTTCTTCTTAGGTACAATAGATTGGGTCGGGTCCCAATCTATTACCTTGGGTCCTGGGTTTGTTTAACATTTGTGTGTAATACCTGAATCGATTGGAGAACACCACACCCACCAGTGATCAGTGTTGGTTGCATGTGTTTTGTAACTTGCAACTTGTAAAATAAGGTGGGGGAAAAAAAATGCATAATGCAGAGTTAATTTTAGTATTGCAAGCAGACGGTATCAAGCTGTCTCATGTGAATTCCTCCTTTAAGCTTCATAAGATTAGCTAGGTGGAGCTTTAAGCACATGTTTTGTATTGTTTCTTTTACTGAAGAAGAGACGCACCTGTTATTGAACATGCACGATGGTGCAGTGTCGGCTTTGTGTATACCCACTTCTAAATCCACTCTGATGCGCATCATTCAGTAGTGTCTTGCATTAGCCAACATCATGACAGTCCACCACTTGATATCTAATCCAATTGCACATGATTAAATGCAAATACTCCATAAAAGAAAGACCGTGGCACCGGCTTCCTTTGAAATATGATTGGGCCCGTGCCCGTAATGCCGCCTTCATGCGCAGAGTGCATGTTAATTAATTGTTGATTACTAATTTGAATCAGTACATTATAATGAAAACAATACCTTAAATAAATTAAGAGTATGCCCACTTCTCTCAACACCACTACACCACTGCACACGCAGTAAAGTGTAATGCACTGCTTGTTCTGTGCATTTTTTGAAACAAAAATAATTGCTTCGAGCTGAAATAATGAATATATTAAGAAGGTTCTTTTACTCAGCAAGAGAGAGCAACAGCCTAACACCATGTCTACAATAGACGTGGCGTGGTGCAACACAATAAAGTAGAAACCTTTATAATCTGTGATGGTGTCTACACTGGATGTGGCTCGGTGCAGCACGGAGTGACACAATAAATCTCCAGAAGCAAACTGCTGCCGCGTTCTATTTATGACGTGCTCACGCAAAGTTCAAATGATTTGCAATGGTTGCTTTGTCGCATCCATTGTAAACAAACTGTAGCTGTTGCGGTCTTCTGTGAAGACTTAGTGGTCAGTGTCGACGAAGAGGCTGGCCTGGGAGATGGGTGCATCAAAAAGCGGACTTTGTTGGCGTCACTCATCTGTGCCAGGTTCATCCAGAGATGATGCAACCATGGTAGAAATAACCTGACCGTGGGACCACACCACGACCTTCATTGCCCGGAGAGCAAAATTGTTTGCCATGCACAGTTCCTGCATAACCCCCGAGTCAGAACTACCCTCGTGCAGTTTTTTTCAGCGCCTGGGCCTTATGTACCTGCAGGGTGACAGTGGGGTGCAGGGCGGAGGTGGCCTGGCCCGCAGTGCTGTAAGCCTTGGCAGCAAGAGCTGATGACAGCTTACAGGCTTTGGACGGGAGGCGTGGATGATTCCTCCAGGTGGTGACTTTAGTGGGCACTGCAACTGCATGCTCCACCCGGGGGACGTCAACGTACACCCTAGCCACCCCGCCATTAAGGGTAGTAAGGAGGGAAGAGCTCAACACGAATGGGTATAATATACCAGTCATCCAGCCTCAAGAGCTCAGGGGACGGTAGAGAATTCACCTCCAGCCCGATGTTCTTGGTGGCCCAGGGGAGCATGACTGTCAACTCAGCATCCTCTTCAGTCTCAGAAGATGATAGCCCCTCCTCTGATGCAGCAATAGACATTTTCTCCACATCGGGAGCTCCAAAAGACATGCTAGCCATCTTTGGGAAGCTCCATGGGTCTACGCTGGGAGGGATTGGACTTCTGTGGGGGCTGGCCTGGTGGAACATTCCTAACCCTGATAGTAGTCACTAGGGTGTTGCTTATGACAAAAAAAAAGATTTATGGCTTTGACCTTTTGACCTTTTTCCTCCCCCCACTACCCCTCCCCTCACCCACTACCCCTGGCCCCACCCGGGGGGTGCCCACGTGACTGCCACATGTGTCACGGCCCCACGTGACTTCTATCCGGATGTGTTGACCTTGTGACCCTCTAATGACCTCCGGTTGATGGGTTTACCAGGTTTCGCGTCAACGTATGACTTAGGGGTAGTGAAATATGTTGTATGTGCGTGACCGTCCGGTGACGGGTTACAGAAATACTGCGTATGTGCGTGACCGTCCGACGACAGGAGACAAATGATGTTCTCTGAGGAATGCTTTGGTGATTTTACACAGTCTGGC
>NW_026128024.1:0-13752 GCF_022985175.1 Labeo rohita | reverse complement strand
ATTGATTGCTAGAACTGGGTGATATGACAGTATGTATCAGGGGTAGCAAGCATCTGTCCTTGAGAGCCACAGTCTTTTTCAGAGTTTTGCTCCAACCCTGATAAAAAATGAATTTGTCTTTAGCTTTCCAGTTCTTTTGGCAAGACCTTGATAAGCTTGTGCATGTGTGTTTGTTTAGTGGTGGAGCAATATTTCTATGTTGTTTATATTAGTGTTTCTCAACTGGTTTGGCCACATTTTCCAATGGTCATTAAGCCATGACCCAATTACATATATAAAAATATAGCTACAAGCAGCAATTACCGGGGTTCGAGCAAATAAAGCCTTTAAGGTGCTATGCAAAGTTGTTCAGAATAAGGGAATATATCATATGATATGAAGATCTAGTGTTTGTGTGAATAGATGAGCAGTTTTTAACAGTTTGATGCCATTTACCATAGAAATCTTGTGTTTTTAAAGCCTTTTTAACTGTTATAGTGCCACCTATGGTCTGATCTCCATGAAACTTTGCATGCTTGTTAAGAATCATCTGACACATGTTTTCACCAATTTTCGTAAAGTTTTGAGTTTTTGTTTAGGTTTTATAGGCTTTTGGGTATACATGGCCACACCCCTTTTGTAAATGACCCTTTTATAGCTAACAGAAGGAAAAAAAATCAACATTTTTTTGATAATTATTGATCTAGAGAGTCCAGACAATATTACTGCAGTGGTCTGCTCAAGATTGAGCGAAAAACTTAGGACTCGTTCGCAAAAGTAGGTTTTTAACATATTTGTGAATATTTAATGAACAATTTGATTTGCAGCAGTAGTTCTTGAGGCAAAGTTGTTAATCATGAGGAGATCTATCAAATGATATGCATATTGTGTGGATTTGTGAAACACCACGTGATTACAGAGCCATAAAACTCTTTAGCGCCAACTAGTGGCCGATTTCTTTAAAAATTCTTACAGACCTTTAGGGCCATGAGTCGAACATGCCCAGTGAGTTTCGTTCTGATCGGTCCCTGTTAACCTTGTCTAATAGGTGCTCAAACTTCATTGGCCGATGGCGGCCATGTTTTTTGAGATACGCCAATGTCCTTATAGACCCTTATGGCACATTAGACAGAGACACTGCATACCAATTTTCAGGTTGATCAGACCAACGATTGCACAGTTATAGTCATTTTTATGTTTTTTTCAGGCTTATAGCACCACCAAGTGGCAGAGCTGTGAAATTTTTTTATTTGACCAAAGATTGAGCTTATACACATGTGTATCGAGTTTGGTGAAGATATCTCATTTGGTTCATGAGTTATAGCCATTTTAGTAAAAATGGCCCCCCCACCTGACAAACTTTTTGGGGCCCCTTCGCAACGATGAGTCAAAATTATCTTTTTTTTGATAATTATTGGTATTCACTGTCCAGAGAACATTTCTGCAGTGGTTTGGTTCCGATCGGGCGAAAAACCTAGGACTAGTTCGCAAAAGTAGGTTTTGAACTTACTTCAAAATGGCGGAAAAACCGGCACCGTAGAGCAAATCAGATTTTATAGGCTTTTTATCGTCTTGACCAAAGGATTCCAAAAATCTATTTTTTTTTTGAGTCTACGACAAAGGAGTTATGCGCGATTTCACAATTTTGTTCACTGTAGCGCCACCTATAGGCCGATTGGGCTGAGACTTTGATAGGTTCTCCCCAAATTGAGGTCTACCATCTGGCCACGTTTGAAGTCTCTTGGACTTACGGTTTGGTCTGCACGATCAGTTTTACGGCAGAAAAAAAAAAAAATCCTTACAATTACAATAGGGTTTCAGCACTACGTGCTCGAACCCCTAAGTAGTCTATGAAAAAATATAACAAATTTGCACGTGTTGTAAGAATATGACTAATACAGTGAACAGTATAAGTTAAGGCTATTCAATAGCAGTCTCAAACTAGTTTTTGTCAATACAATAACATTAGTAATTTTATAAGTCACCAGTTATGTAACAGTATACATACAAATAACACAAAGTGAAAATAAAGTGGGACTTGGGGGTTTACACTAACATGTACTGAATTCTAACCTGATCAACAGAAGGAACATCATACCTGCATGCAAATCCTGCAAAAAAAAAAAAAAAAAAAAAAAAACCCACACAAAATGCCAGTTAAATAATTTAATGGTAATAATTTCATGATTTACTAACTGATAACTCTTTCACATGCATCATCTTCCTGTTCACCTCAGACAGAATGAGTTGAATGTGTGCAGTGTTTGGATCCAGTTTGGGATCACAGGCATCTGAACACACACAAATATAAAAAGGATTTTTTAAATCAGGTTTTACACATGGTGTGTTATCTGTACAACTCCCACATACTTGAGTATCTGTAGTGAGCAATTTGGATCCTTCACTCCTGAATCTCCTGGGAGATTGTAGCTCATATCCAGCTCTCTTAGGTGTCAGATAGGTTTGAACTCAAAGCTGAAGACACATAACCACAGCATTCCTCTGTCACCATACTGCCAGACAACCAAAATAAACACCAATAAACTGATCATCTACAGACACAGAAAGAAAAATTACAACCAATTTACTGTACATTATCTCTTATATTATCAGTATTTCTTTCCAAGACAAAAAATGTGTTTCTTTCAGAACATTTGTATTTGAAAACAATGACAACAACGAGAAACTCCTGGACACTGAGATGTACAAAGCTGTAAACCTTTCTCTCTGAAACGTCTGTTTTCATTTGAATGATCTGATTGCATAACCCAGAGTACACTGACCCTTCATAGACATCTAGTCCACACTCCTCAAGATCTTCTTTGTAGAAAATCAGATTGCTTCTCTGTAGCTGTTGAAAGGCCAGTTTCTTTCTAAGCTTCGGAATAATCTTCAGGTTTAGGCTCAGTAGGTTTAGGAGTATTTTGTTTTCATCTGTTGCTGCTGAGAAAGTGAGAAGCTTGTGTACAGCCTTGTAAGAGTCGTAGGTGTTTTGTATTTACTTTCTCGAGTCAGTAGATCCTGAAGAACTGTGAGGAAGATCCAGCAGAAGACAGAGGACTGCTGTTTTTGTTGATGTATTGCACCTTTTGCTTATTATTGAAGCCTTGCACCTCTTTCACCTGATCAGTGTGGTCTCGGGGTATCAGACCGGCTGCTGCTGGTCTAGAGGCGATGCAGATTAGAGCAGAGGGAACCAGATGTCTCTTGATCAGGTTTGTATCTTACTAACCGTGGAATTTTTCATGCACATCTGTAAATCTTTTACCCTCTTTAAAGCACAAAGGGAAACAAAATTCATCCAGCCTATCAAAGATGAACATGACCTTACCGTCATCTTCAGGTATAGATGGCTGTTCTTCAGGATCACAAAGGAAACATCTGTTAAGCAGTACAATGAGACTGTAGTCTTCCGTAATCAAATTCAATCTATGGAAATAGTAATAGGAATATAAGAGTATATCCTGATTTTCATTTCCTTTAGCCCAGTCAAGATTGAATTTATTAACAGAGAAGGTTTTCCCCACCCCTGCAATGCCCATTGCAAGAACTTTTATGTTTTTGTTTTTTTTTATGTACTTTAAATATGTCATTGCACTTGATCTGCGTGTGTCATGGATCTGCTCCTCCTTCTCGTTTCTGCGTTGTGATTTGGCGAATCCGTTCATACGATCTCATACGATCTCGAGTCAACGAGCCCAATTCCCCAATAAAGGCCAGGACACAGCAGTTTCATTGACATATTTACTGAAAGGTGAAATAACATCCCTTTAGTGGTTTCACTGCAGACAAGGCATCCACAGCGTGCATTTCTCATTGCAACTGCTGTGTTGCGTTACAAAAGTACATCAACATCATTTACATACGAACCAATAGTAGTATCGCAAAACGTGACCACATTTTGTATGCAGTGTTGGGGAGTAACTAGTTACATGTAACGGAATTACGTAATTTAATTACAAAATAAATGTAATTGTAATTAGTTACAGTTACTGAGAAAAAATGTTAATGATTACAAAAGGGGTTACATCTGTTTTTTTTTTTTTTTCACATACACACCAACATACAGATTTAATTGACTCCTTTCATAAACTGCATTGACTGCTCTAAAATGAGACACCAATGTTTCAGGAGTTTAGGACACAGAATAGGACACATGCTTATTCAATAACTTTTTTTTTATTTCCTATACTTTATTTTTTAAGATTATTTGTTT
Organism: Labeo rohita; assembly: GCF_022985175.1. Lineage (NCBI taxonomy): Eukaryota > Metazoa > Chordata > Actinopteri > Cypriniformes > Cyprinidae > Labeo > Labeo rohita. The sequence continues at coordinate 9,557 of NW_026128024.1, read as the reverse complement.
TGTAATTTATTTTTTTCCATGGCATTATTAGATTCCAGTGTTTTCTGTCATAACTATGCAAACATTTGATTTCAAAACCAGTATCATAGCTATTAAACTATTTCTTGTTATGATTTCAAATCTGTATTTAACCTCAGAATTACCTCAATGTAAATAAGAGGTGTTATGTCTGAATTTGAGGTGGATGTACTTTAAATTGTATTATTACACGGTTCTGTGGAATTCTTCATTCTGATTGGTCAGTCATAACATTCCAATGTATGTTATTCCCCGATAACACCTGGTAAAAGCTAATAACACTGACTCATCCGGACAACTTAAGTCGGCGCTATATGCTTGATAGTTTTTCTTGGAAGCTTTGCGTTTAGTTAGCTAATAAAATATTAAAGCTCAGTGTTATGTGTACAATTTTTTTATTCTGTCAATTTGCCGCTTGCTAGCAACTGATTTCATGTAAGCGTTGCATTCAAATATTTCAACTCAGATCAGTGTTTTGTGTCTAATTATTTACTGGCAAGCAGCTGTGTAATAAGTGGGATAATGTACATCCAGCCGGTTGTTATCGCAAAATAAAGTATATTATCCCTTACTTATTATAATCTTAATTCAAGTGCCAAAGAATTTTGAAAGTCTGACAGTAATCAGTGTTGAGTGCTACTGTAAGGTTAACTCTGCCTGGTTTAAATGTTTCAAAATGATTAACAGTTGAAAATATTAGAAATTTAGAAAAGTAATCAAAAAGTAATCAAATGTAATAAGTTACATTATTACATTTCCACAGTAACCTTCCCACCACTGTTTGTAGGAAACATAACGGTTGTAATAAACTGAAAAATATACAAAAACATACCTGAAAGGTGAAATAACATACCTTTAGTGGTTTCACTGCAGACATAAGGCACCTTAATAAAATATAAGGTAAAATTGACAACCTCATGGCTCTGCTAACGAGAGCACTATCCAATGGAAGTTTACGAAAGGGCATAAAACCAGTGTTCGAATTGTGTCAAAGCCCTATGCACAAGCAGTAGCCATGGGCCCCCGTAAGCTCGAGGTTCACAACTACCTACAACTAACCTTACTACTAATCTAAAAACTCTTATATGTATAACAAAAAAAGCCTTATTACACAACTTCTCTGAATTTCTGTTTTATTTGCAGAATGCTTAAAAGCTAACAGTAGATGCCACCAAAGGTAGCCTAACATTATAGGCCTGCATGAAAATTGAAACACTTTTTCATTTGGCTGAAGAGAACAGCTTTTTATCAAGGAGTATATTACATTAAAGAAAAATGCCATTTCAGCGTTCCACATTAACAAAATGCTTAATTTACAATGAAAGATAAAAAAAACTTAACTCACTTGTCAATTTCCATTAATAAAGGGCAAAAAAAAAACTTCCACAAAGTGCTAAACACTGAAATTTATACCCCAGTTAGTGCCCACTGACGGGTCTTCTTGGTGGCAAAAGTCCAGTTTTCTTGCCAACTGACTTTCAATGGAGAGAAGGGCAAGGCTGTTCAATCTATCCTGACTCATTGTTGATCTCAGGTAGTTTTTTAACCAGTTTCATCTTACTGAAAGCCCGCTCACCACCAGCAACCGTTACAGGTAAGGTACAGAAAATCCTCAGTGCAATGCATGTTTCTCCAAAAATGCTCTGTAGCTGTAGCTTATATATGGCATTAAGGAGCTGAAGAGGGGATAGGTTATGGGCAAATGTGGCATTATATACTGTCTTTAGGAGCAGCATCTCATTCTCAAATTCAACTGTGAGATCTTTTGGGTATGCTCTAGACAGAGCCCGACATGTTGCCTTTATCTGTTCTTCTGACATATTCCCCAACCTCAGAAGAGGTGCAAAAGATTCACATAAGGTGGCTGTAGTCTGGAACCTTGCACTTAGATCGCTGATGATGCTATCAATGGCAACAAAAAACACATTGTTTCTGAATGCCTGCTCTGCACTACACTCAGTCTCATCCTCACTCCTCCTCTCATCAGGCATTAATTTCCTTTTCCGTTACCGCCTCTCCTCACTTCTAAATTGAGCAGGGATCTCCATGGCTTGGGCTACTAAGGAGGCTTCAGTGAGAAGGGAGTCCCATTTATTACGAATAGCCTGTATTTCCTCCTGTAGATCCTTGATATTTGCAGCCTGACTATCCAAAGAAATATCCCCTGTCTGAAGGATCAGATTTCGATTTTCAATACACTGTAGCACCTTTACCCACACAGTTAGGAGAACTATTGCATCAAAGGTCTTGAAATAATTGTTTAGGCCATTTGTACGGTGGCCGAGAGAGCTCAACGCGCTGCAACTTAAGAAACACATGCAAACAGAAAAAAACGACAACAAATTAAGAAAACATCTTCATCAGTTTGACAACACATGCGCTGCAAATCCTCGCAATGCAAACACAAATACGGAAACGCGCTGCAAATTCTCACAACACAACCAAACACAGGAAGGCGCTGCAATCACACAAACGCGCTGCAAATAGCAAGGACCACAACGGAAATGTTTCAGGGGGACCTCAAAAAGTGACGAACCCAGCTAGGACCTGAATTTTGACCTGATTTTAACTATTAATAAAGCGTTGCAGTTTTTTTTTTTTCATGAACTTTGAAGGTTATATTTATTTGCATATATTTATTTATTTATATATTTATTTGCAATTAAGTTAATAACGTTTCACAGTTAAGTGTGTAATTCGTCAGATTAGTCTAATAATATCCAAAAGACCAATGAATCATATGATCAGGATGTTAAACAAAAAAACTCACCTTTTAGTTCACAGACAACACCTCTCTGACCAAAAGCCACTGAACAAATAATCCAGATATTGAACATTTATTTTTCTATTGCCCTTATGCTATTTCATTTTGGACTGACTTTAAAATAGACATAACAAAGAAATTAAGCAAATTAAGATTTATGATATTTTACTTTATTGATATTTCTGATATTTTTAACCCGGCTGGGTTCCTCCCTTTTTCAGGTCCCCCTGAAACATTTCCGTTGTGGTTCGTGCTGTTTGCAGCGCCTTTGTATTTGCCGCGAGTTTCTGTGTTTGGTTGTGTTGTGAGAATTTGCAGCGCGTTTCGTATTTGTGTTTGCGTTGCGAGGATTTGCAACGCCTGTGTTGTCAAACTGATGAAGATGGGTTTTTTTTTATTTGTTGTCGTTTTTTTCTGTTTGCATGTGTTTTCTTAAGTTGCAGCGCGTTGAGCTCTCTCGGCCACCGTACATTTGCCTCAGACTTGGCTTCACTTGTAAGGTTGCATGTGTCTAATACACCTTCTAGTGCCACCAGAACAGAGGGTAAATGAGAGGCCACAACTCGCACAGCGGCAATCCGTGCACCCCATCGAGTGTCAGACAGGCGATGAAGAGAGCATCCAGTTTCTTTCTTCAAGATTGCCCATCGCTCTGGACTAGCACTGAAGAAATTATAGAGGCGATTAACATTACCAAAAAATGTTGCAACCTCCTGACATGATTCAGCTGCGTGTACACCCACCAAATTTAGGGTATGAGATGCACAGGGGGAGTATATTGCAAACGGATTTGCTTTTAGAATCTGAGCTTGCACGCCTTTCAGTTTCCCTGACATATTGGCTCCATTGTCATAACCTTGTCCTCTGCAGTCCTCTAATGGTATGCCACTGTCTTGCAGCACAGCTTCAATCATTTCAGAAATGTCCTTGCCTGTCTTTTTGTAAAAGTCTTTAAATTGACAGAATCTCTCAGTTATCTTCCAAACACTGCTTTTAACATCTTGATGCACATCTTAATAACAGTACATTCTGTTCAGTGTGAGAGATATCTGGTGTTGAGTCACATATCACAGAGTAATAGATTGCAGTTTCTCTTTCTGCCAGGATGGTGTTCAGCACTCTTTTGCCACAGATATCAATAAACTCATTCTGTGTCTCAGGACTCAGATAGTGTATTAACCTTGAACCCTCTTTCTTTTGCCTTAATTTCTCCAAGTGCTCTTCTAAAACGGAATCATAATGTGCCAGCAACTCTAAAGTGCCGAGAACGTTTCCATTGTGTACATCACCTAGATTTGAAGTTTTGCCTCTAAATGGAAGATTTCTTGATGCTAAATGAAGGGTCACATCCAAAAGCCTCTCAAGAATAATTCTATTCTTTTCTATTTCTGTCTGTATTTGTTTCTGAATGTGACCATCAACTCCTGTTCCAGACAATAATGAATGCTGAAGGCTTTTCCATTTCAAATAACATTCCTTATGAGACATGTTTGTTTCGTGTTCTGGTAATTTTCGGTACATTCTTTGCCATTTCATGTGTGATATTTTCATACCATCCTTACTGTTGAGAGCACTTCTAGATGGCTTTTGAGCTCGTGAGAAAACAGAAGGCATGGGATGCAATACAGAGCCTCTGCACTTTCACTATATATTAGCCAATCTCTTTTGATTTTCTCACGGCCATTGGCCGACTTTGCAAATTGAAGGTAGTTAGGAAATGGTTTCCCTTCCTTGTCTTTTGCTGTGATTTTATTTGTTTTTTCTTTGCTTGCCAATCTGCATACTATTGTGTCTCTCTCTTCATTAGTCAACTTCTCTGGCCATAGTACTGGATCCTCAGGCAATGGCATATACTCCTTTGCGCTGCCCTGACTACTTTCTGACCTCTCTTCATCCCTTTCACTTTCTTCAGAACCTTCTCTTCACTTCCTTCACTTCCATCATCCTCTATCACATCTTCTCTATCTACCTGGACAGACCCCTCTACAAGCGTATGAAGCAAAGATATATTATTCCAATGTAGCCTAATGGATGTGATTGAACTTGCTTAACATTTAAATATTTTGTATAACACTTAATAAAAACTAAGTGCCATTTTATTTTTCTTATGGATGTGTCAAAAAATAGTCTTATAATTAGGCTAGCCAAACAGCTAGACCACAGTAAAAGGCAGAGCATGACTTAGTGTTGCTAAACACATTACAGTATAAACAGCTAAAATGATGTGCTTTCATTTTAAACTACAGTATAGGCTCACCTTGTCTTAAGTCCACAGTATCAGATGATGAGGGGTCTGTTGCTGCATCACCCTCTGTGACAGTTTCTGAAACTGAGTGCCATGCGTTTCACAAGTTAGCTTTGCTACTAATATGACAGCCTATCCTCATGAACCTATATGACATTGAGCCTACAAAGTTAGACTATTATAGTCCAATAACAAATATTAATTTAGTTTTCGAATTACTATACTATTGAAATGTTGTAGGCTATGCAAACAAGGAAGGCATCATGTAATTTCTAAGTTTGTGTTATGCCATTGTGTTAGTAGCACTGATAATCGCGGTGGTATTGAAGTGTTTTGTAACCACAGCAGGAGTTCATTTGTAGACTATTTGCTCTCACATTTTGGGCTCACCTTTCTTGGGAAATAAGTCTGTTAGCAGTTGCTTTCCCTCATTTCTTTTTTTATCCCTTTCTTGCCTCTCTTTTCTTTTCTGAGAACCGGATTTAGCTTTCTTAGACATAATCTTCCATAGCACAGTTATGCACTGCCGTCTGCCGCTTCAGCAGAATGAACGCTACTTCAAATGCGCCTAGTCAAAAAGCCCGGTGAAGGTGGACTAAACCATTTCGTGCAAGGGAGAGGGTGCCTGTCCTCAGACACTATATGTACTTGGACACCATTTAATACATCAATCAACTGATGCATTTACCCAAAATATTAGCATTTACGTTAGTTAACAACATTTATTGTGATCTTAAAATTATATTTAAAGGAAAATAAAATTTCACTCCTCAGGGGCCCTCCCCCCACTTGGGGCCCTGGTAATTTAGTCTCACTTTTCACCCAACTACGACGCCCCTGCTAAAACGTGTCTATTAATATTAACTTATAGTTTATTGAACTGTATAAAATCATTATCACATCTGTGATTTTTGCGGAAAAAAATGTCGCTCTTCGTGTGATATTGATTGACTATATATAAATATACATTTTCTGCCCCCATATCTTGAATTTGTGATCATTCTAAATGCATTTTATTAGACTGAATCACGCCGTGAAAGAACGCGCTCTTAAATGAGCACAGTCAGTCTAAGAGTTTAAGCACTCATAATTCCTCTTATAATCAATGAAGCTGTCCATACTATGGACAGCTACACTACTACTGTATGATAAATGAATCTCTTACTTACACAGTTCCTACATCTCCACTTTGTTGCTTACGATGAGGGAATTCGCTCATTTCTGTCTGAACAAAACTCCATTCTGAACGCCTCTGATTGGCCACTGCATTCTAAACTCAACAGAGTCGTGTGTGATTGGTTATAATGAGCAAGACTGTAAAAACGCGCAAAAATAAAATATGATGTAACGTGAACATGTCTAAATTTAATACAGCAACCGAATCTTTTCATTTAATTTTCATTTTCACTAGTTGCATGTTTGAAGTGGTTTTACTGAAAAACCAGGGGACCCCCCAAGTACATTTAAATTCGAACACTGTACACTGTGTGCAGAATTATTAGGCATGTTGATAATCTGGTCATATTTTTTTTCCAAACACATTTGACCAATTCCAAACCACAACAATCTTAATAACTACTATTAATTTTGTATTTAATCATTTGTAAGTGATATATAACTGAAGGCTGGAAGTGAAAAACTCCTTATATTCAGGTGTGCATAATTATTAGGCATGTTTTCTTTTACAGATAAAATGAGCCAAAAAAGATATTTAACCCAGACTGAAAAGTCCAAATTATTAAATGCCCATGAGAAGAATGCAATACTAATGCATTACAAGAATTTGCAAAGTTAAGGCTTGACCACTGAACAGCGAAATGCTTGTTGAGTCTGCATGGTCAGAAAAAACAGGTGGAGAAGAAAAGATGCATGTTAACTGCAAAAGAATTAGGAATTAAGGTGAAGAATTAGGTGTGACACCATCAGGAACCGTTTAGTCTCCAGCGCCACCATTTTCCAGAACTGCAACCTACCTGGAGTCTTCAGAAGTACAATGTGTCAGGTTCTCAGAGACTTTGCTTGGTAAAAAATCCTAAAAAAAATGCCCCTGACTTAATAAGAATAACAAGCTGACGTGTTGTGAAATACATGAAGACAGTTTTTTTTTTTAATAGGCTTTATAGACAGATAAGTTGAGAGTGACTCTTGAAGGACAAGCATCACATCCTCTTGTATCTCTGATTCAAGAATTTATCTTCCAAAATCTGGCAGTACATTTTGGGAGTTCATGTTTAGTCTCCTATCCTGAAAAGTCTGACTTGCAGAGATGGACTAAAATGAACTCCCAAAACTTACTGCCAGATTTTGGAAGATAAACTCTTGAATCAGAGGTACAAGAGGATGTGATGCTTGTCCTTCAAGAGTCACTCTCAACTTATCTGTCTATAAAGCCTATAAAAAAAAAAAAAAAACTGTCTTCATGTATTTCACAACACGTCAGCTTGTTATTCTTATTAAGTCAGGGGCATTTTTTAGGATTTTTTACCAAGCAAAGTCTCTGAGAACCTGACACATTGTACTTCTGAAGACTCCAGGTAGGTTGCAGTTCTGGAAAACGGTGGCGCTGGAGACTAAACGGTTCCTGATGGTGTCACACCTAATTCTTCACCTTAATTCCTAATTCTTTTGCAGTTAACATGCATCTTTTCTTCTCCACCTGTTTTTTCTGACCATGCAGACTCAACAAGCATTTCGCTGTTCAGTGGTCAAGCCTTAACTTTGCAAATTCTTGTAATGCATTAGTATTGCATTCTTCTCATGGGCATTTAATAATTTGGACTTTTCAGTCTGGGTTAAATATCTTTTTTGGCTCATTTTATCTGTAAAAGAAAACATGCCTAATAATTATGCACACCTGAATATAAGGAGTTTTTCACTTCCAGCCTTCACGGACAGTTATATATCACTTACAAATGATTAAATACAAAATTAATAGTAGTTATTAAGATTGTTGTGGTTTGGAATTGGTAAAATGTGTTAAATATGACCAGATTATCAACATGCCTAATAATTCTGCACACAGTGTATATAGCTATTAAATATACGGTACTACTCGGATTGAATGCTCAAAATATCAACTAAATCCAAACCATAAACGAAATACGCGAACTCAGTACTCATTTTTACATTAATCACATATTGCCAAATTGAGAAGGAGCATGAAAATACGCACCCACAGCATGCATTTCTCATTGCAACTGCTGTACGTTCCGTCAAACTAAACGTTTCTGTCTGAAGCTCCAAAACAAACCACATGAGGGCACCGTTTTAACATGAAATTAATAGCTGCTGCTGAATTCAGGAGGATTCACAACAATTCTAACTCCGTTATGGTTGCGATTTGATTCAATCTGTTTCACCTCATGTTTATTTACTATGCCTTCCATCTTATTCTCCACCACATATAAATCAGTGTAAATATTGTTCAAGAATTCCCGATGACCCGTCTGAGAATTACCAACCAATATCCGCTTGTAGTGCTCTTGTAATTTGCTCTTTATTCTGAGGCTGATCTTTCTGTAATCAGTTGAGCCTTTGAGAAAGAGGAAAAGGTGGCTATGTATAAGCAATGTCTTTATGTGAATTCTGTCCTGGCATGTTGCAAAGTCATTGAAATTACATGACTTGTGCAGAGAGACATTCTTGCTTTCAATTTTGTTTGTTTGTTTCTTTCTTTCTTTTTCTTTCTTTCTTTCTTTCTTTCTTTTTAAATATATATATATATATATATATATATATATATATATATATTTTTTTTTTTTTTCTTTTTCTTTTTCTTTTTCTAATTCCTTTTATAGCATTTTCCCTGTACAGACAGTGATCCTTATTTACCGCAAGTCTGTATTGAAGTAGCTCTGACAATGACAGAAGTCTTCATATATCCCCTAGCCTGAACCGCTGAAAGAGAGATGAAACAAAATGAAAATGCATTGACATAAATCACACAAGCACATCAGCAGAGCAAAAACAAAAGGTAAATATGAAAGCCAACAATTACTTCATTATTTACATTAAACACCTTCACACTTGTAAACATAATTTCATTCCAGCGATGGGTTTGTGCCATCTAGTGGTTAGGAAAAAATACGAAGATATCTGAGATACGGTGAGACACTTAGATTTTTTATTTGAAACGTACGTACTTTAATGAAAGAGAGAGAGAAGAAAAAGACTCATAAACAATCATGCAAACAGGAAACAGCAGAAGAAGTAGGATTTGCATGTTTCTACTGTGCTTCTACTGTGGATTCTGATATCTGTTCTTCCTCTTGATTGTTCAGTGCAAGCATAAAAATATTCTAACATTATTAGTGTGCATAACTGCACTACAAACTTTGATCATATTTATTCTGTAGTAATCTGAATATCTGTATTATATACTCACTAAAAAATGTTGGGTTAAAAATAACCCAACTAGTAACCCAACTATGGGTTGGTATAGCACCTTCCCATCTATGGGTTATTTTAACCCAATGAATTGGGTTAAAATCCAGTTGGGTTAAAAGTAACCCAACAGTTGAGTTAATTATT
>NW_026128023.1:0-13752 GCF_022985175.1 Labeo rohita | reverse complement strand
GCCTATAATTTAAAGGCAATCTTTTATAATATATAGACAACAGTGGGAGACAGAATAAAAAAAAAATAATATATTTGTGAATATTTATTTAATCATGAAATCATACACATTTATTAAGCTTAATCTCAGCCATTCATGAGAAACGTACAGATGTTACAGAAACTATGAACTCTTTACAAAATGTGAACAGTCATAATCTTAACTTTGAACTTATATATACCTGCTTGAAACAATCCGTAAAACAAAACGCGATCTGAGGCTCACGCTAATGATTTCTGTTCCACTCGCAGGCACTTGATGGCCCCGCCCACGATGGGGTATCCTCGTGAATATTCACGTAAGCGCCACCCAGTGGAACCAAATATTTCAGGAACTGAATATATTGTAACACCGGCGGCGCTGAGCGTGGTTTTGACGCTGTAGTGTAAATACACCGTAAACGTAAAATTACACTTTCTGTTGGTTTATATGCATCAATCGGAGTGTAAACAGTGAGAAATGTTGTGGCAGGCGCGACGCTTCGGTGCTGCGCGCGCCATTACGGATTTAAAGGGAGAAATAAAGCATAAGTTAAGGTGGCAAATATGTAAATAAATGTAGAATTGCACTGTCTGTTGGTTTATTGCATCAATCGGATTTAAAGGGAAATGAAATAAAGCATAAGTTAAGGTGGCAAATATGTAAATAAATGTAGAATTGCACTGTCTGTTGGTTTATATGCATCAATCTGAGTGTAAACAGTGAGAAATGTTGTGGCAGGCGCGACGCTTCGGTGCTGCGCGCGCCATTATTGATTTAAAGGGAGGAATAAAGCATAAGTTAAGGCAACAAGGAATAAAACAAGGTACGTTATGGCAGGTTTTGTGGCAGCTGCCTCTTACTGTTTACACTTCGGTTGATGCACTTAAGTAAACAGACCGTGCAATTCTATACTTATTTACCTATTTGTTACGTTACTTTAGGTTTTTAAATCCATAATGCGCACACAGCACCGAAGAATCGCGCCTGCCTCAACATCTCTGACTGTATACACTCCGATTGATGCATATAAACAAACAAACAGTGCAAGTTTACATTTATTTACATATTTGCTACCTTAACTTATGTTTTATTCCTCCCTTTAAATTCACAATGGCGCGAGCAGCACCAAAGCATCGCGCGTGCCTCAACATCTCCACTGTATACACTCCGATTGATGCATATCTGGCAGTGGCGGGTGGAGTGGCAGGCGCGTATAACGGTGGCGGGTGGAGTGGCAGCTGCCTGTGGCGGTGGCAGGTCAAGTGGCAGGCGCATATAGCGGTGGCAGGTCGAGTGGCAGCTGCCTTTGGCGGTGACGGGTCAAGTGGCAGGTTTTTGTGGCAGCTGCCCCTGCCACGCAAAGATTTTACCCTTGCTGTTATTTTATCCATCAAATACTTGTCATTGAAACATTTTTGAATCGTCAGAAGATCTTTTTGAATCAAGGCGAAACATTAATGAGATGACGGTTAACAAACAAATGTGTACTCCCACACTCACCCCCTTCTTTCCTGCCAAATCCTCCCACAACAGGTGCTTTAATTCTCACATAATTAATGACACTCCCATATTTTCCCACGGTCACATGACATCATATTTTATTTATAAGTTTGATTCTAGTTAGTTCTCCGGACGATTAATCAGATCCTGAAGGAAAAACCAGTTGAGAACTGCGGTAGAAGTTTAAATTGTGAAAACCGAATAAATACATTTACGAAAGCAGAAAGAAAAGATAAACATTCACAGTATGTTTAAAAGGGTAAAAGATGAAACGAATCTTTATCTTGTACAAACATCTCTGTGCAGTTTGTGTTTTCTCTCCATACATATCGCTTCCCCTTTTGTCAGCTGACAGAATTCTAGGATGGACAGACATAATTTGTCTCCTTCATGTAACAAGTTTTCATTTTAGCTATATTTAATCCGCTACTAGTTTCTTAAACGTGAGTTGCTGCTTCGTTTTGTTTACAGCATTACCGCCATCTACTGATCTCATCTCACCTACCGCCATCTATGAATCCGAACTACTTGCAAATAATATTTTAAAATATGCACTTCATGCCCGTAGCCAGCATAGCGAAATTTTGTATTTAACTATGTGGTTCAAATACTTTTTGACTAGACTACTCATGCACCAATTTGTGCTGTATTATCACGTCTGCTGGTATATTAATAAGCATGATTTTTTGATTCACCAAAAATATTTACTACAGTGTTGTCAAACTGCTTACCAAGATATCGCCTTGTTCAGTAAATATACAGAAATACCTAAAGCAATAAGTTAGTTGATTAAATGAATGACGTTTTTAATGCAATAAATTCACATATTCTTTATACTGACACATATACAAATTGTGGGTGGACTTGTTTCCCTGTAGGGGGGGAGAAAATGTTATACATTTTACAATGAAATTCATTCATTTGGTGTACTTTAAGAACTCAAAAGTAAGAAATCCAACCCATGTTTATTGTGCAAATTGAACAAACAAAAAAAGTTGATGACAGTCTGAAAAAAAGGTTCTAGAACTGCCCCTGGTCAGAATATACTGTGTTCTTCCTTGACCCATGCTACACCCTTGAGTTTTCCCCCTTTCAACCTCTGAGCCCTATGCAGTCTTTCCTCCTTTTTTAAAAAACAAATATCAAGGAAGAAATTTTATGCAGGGTTTTTTTTAAATCAAATTTAAGGCTTTTTGTTACTTCTTACCTGCAGAGAATTAATATGGAATAAGCAAGTCTAGTAATATATTAAACTGATATCCTGATTTACAGGTCAGATAATCATCCGTAAAAATTGTAACAACCTTATTTTTATGTGATGAAATTATTAATAATAATTATTCACCTCAATACCATGGTATAAAAATGAACTACATGGCTTCTAGGGATCTGTATGAAGAACAGTGGACTTAGTATAAATGCACAAAGGCTATTATTCCATTACTCCTTTAATAGTGTTAATGCATATCTAGATAATAATATAACACAGTTCCATATGTCCCACAATTCTGCCGCAATACCATAGTGCAGTCAAATAAGTAACAAATAATCCATATTAATAATCCATATTAATAAGTAAAAAATAATCCATATTAAATGATTCTGACTATCGTTGCGCACAGTGTTTCTGCTGTTTGTCAGCGCTGTTTCATCTGTTTAAAATCGCCATGTCATTGTGTTCTTCACAGAATTCAAGCGCTTTACTCTGGATCTCAAAGGGCTGTTTAGTGCTCGCGAGTAAACGCATCTGCTCTAGTAAACTTGCATTCTGCTGCTGTTTGAACTGTGATCCGAGTTTACAAACGGTCCGTGTGGCGCGCTTCAAATGACTGGCACATTTAATCCATAATGCGATTCTTGTCTTTCCATCCCCAAAATTAAGACCTCTTGAAATTATAATTAAAAATTTTCTTATACTAATTAAGGTATTTAATACTTTTTATGGCTTTAAAAGTGAGTTGTTATTTTAAAGTACATAAATTCTGGACCTTTGCTTTCTTTTTAAAATCCATAAAAGAAATTTGTGAAAATTACATCGCTAATGTCATAGAATATCATAGTTTAATATGGCGGGGCAGATTGTAGCGCAGTGTTACAACTTTCCCCATCAGCGCGACTGGAATACTGTATAAAAGTCGCAGATTTGTCTCCGTTTACATGAATACTAAAAACTGAGAAGAAAAAATTACTCAAGTCAGAAAATTACTTTTACTATGGTAAAATAAGTATTCAGCGATATCATCAGAAGGCTTTTGAATTTTGGCGCACTTTTTTCTCTGTATAGTGTTGCCATGACAACTGGTAAATACCGTAAATTTGGTTATGCTAGCATTTGTGGAAATATTTCAACCACGTGTGTTACAATTAACCCCGCGCACCCTACTTGAATGACAGACTTAAGTGAAAGTGAAACTTAACAGATCAACTGGAAGCTTGGACAATAAGTTTCTGTTCAGAAACTCTAAAATTAACGATCAGATCTGATATTCACTCACAGGTAAGTAATGGAAATGTAAAAAGCTCGTTCAGTAGTTTAATAGCATGACACAGAATCAGAATGTTAGTTAAAATATGTCATTGGCTCTGAATCAAAGTTTGATGTGTGCTGTCAGTTTAGGACGCTGGAAGTAATGTGTTTGAAAGGGGGCGCTGAGCTGTTTTTGGCGGGCGTTTGGTTAAGGCGCATTTACACCAAAAATGTATGAGCTGAAACTTGCAAAAAGGAAATTCTCTGCCACATCCTAACACCGTCTCTGAACTGGATCCATCAAAGTGCACTTTCTATATGTAAACTTGTCGGTAGCGCAAGCACGTGGAATACTGCAGAAATAGAAGACGGCACCCGTTTACTGTAGCGCTTGCGCTCATTTTTCTGAACGACTGATTATAACAGGATCAATGTGCTTTAACGCAATGTGCCTGTGTAGTAGTGTTAGTGTTTGCTGTAAGTTTACACCAACACTCCCGCTTTTAGACTAGACGGCTGATCATTTCCTTACCAACGACTTTTTACTTGGGTGTTTGTCTGACTGTCTGTAGCACGGCTGCCGAACTTCCCGTCAAAGTAATAGCAACACGATAAAGCATGATATGCTTTTCTTGTTTAGAAAAATTAATATGAAAGCTTTTTGTTTAATAATTTGCTCAAATCAAATATGTGATGAATGTCATGTGGCATTCAATTACATATTTTTTTATGTGGTCTGTTTTTGGGTTAAAATATATGCTTTTAAAACAGGCCTATATATTATAAATAAAATATAGCCTAGGTTGCATTTCTTTGTTTAAAAATACAGTAATAATAGTAAATCTATACCATTACAAAAAAAAAGCTATTTTAATGGTTTTTAAAATGTGTTTTCCTCTCATGCTAAGCTTCATTACTGATCTTTCAGAAATCATGCTGATTGTTGTTATAGCTGGCACACCACACTGACAAAAAAAGCAAGATTTGACATTTAATTGACTATAGCAAATATATAAATCAAGACAGCACTAAAATAGTAACTATTATGAAAATGAGGAGCATATGTTTCCCATCTTTTTACAACCTCAATGTTAAAGTTGGGATATTTTATGAAATGCCATAAATTCAAGAATGTTGTTTGTTCTCCTTAACATTTATTTAATTGACTGAAGTACAAAGAAAAAAAATCCAATGTTTTCACTTGCCACCGTTAACAGCAACAAATGTTGAGCCATGATCCAGCTTTGCTTGCAAACACTGAAGCTCCTTTTATACCCAAACATGATATCCTCAACTATTACCAATTCACCTGCTTGCTGTGAACTTTTAAAACATTTTACTTCTATAATCTTTTACTTTTATTTTGCCTCTGTCCCAACTTTTTTGGAGTGTGTGTTGCAGACTTTAAAAAAAAAAAAAAAAAACAAACATTTATATTTACAAAATACATTTAAGTTGGTCAGTGAAAACTTTGGTAATCTTTTCTTTAAATAAAAGTTTGATAAAACAAATCACAGATTTTAAGCACCAGACTTGCAGGCTCAGACAGGAAGTTAGGGGCACAGCTTAGACTCAGTGAGACTAAGATTTGTCAACTCTGTCCAAACTTCCAGTCAGAAACTTCTGTCACACATTGCTCTATGGCTGCTTTGACATTGATATAAACAGTGGTGCACAGTTTACGTTATCATGAAAGTTTTTGGTTTTTAGTCCATACACAAACCAAATGACTCGACCACATCATTAGTATTATCAAAACTGATCTATTCAGCAATGTAGATGATATATTGTCATTATGTATCTTTTCAGTCATGTCATCCTCCAGTGGTCCATTAAATGAGGAGCTCCAGTGCTCCATCTGTCTGGATGTGTTCACTGATCCAGTCACCACTCCATGTGGACACAACTTCTGCAGAACCTGCCTGAACAACTGCTGGACAAACACACAGACCTGCTTCTGTCCATTCTGTAAAGAAACATTCAGCAGAAGACCTGATCTCAAGATTAATACAACACTCAGAGAGGTTGTGCAACACTTTAAGAAGCAGCTCAAACGAGGAATATCTGAGGTGTTTTGTGACATCTGTGATGAAAGAAAGCAGAAAGCTGTGAAGTCCTGCCTGACGTGTCCCAGCTCCTACTGTGAGACTCACCTGGAGCCTCATCACAGAGTCCCACGTCTAAAGAAACACAAACTGATCAACGCTGTGGAAAATCTGGAGGATTATATATGCCAGAAACATGAGAGACCTCTGGAGCTGTTCTGCAGAGATGATCAGACGTGTGTGTGTCTGTCCTGCACTGAAGGAGACCACAGGAACCACAACACTGTTCCTATAGAGGAGGAGAGTCAACAGAAGAAGGCAAGACATACAAAAAAAAAAAAAAAGGGAATCAACATAATAAAATACTTTCCATATTATGTTAACTGGGCTTAATGTAAGAACTGCAGCAGGTTTGTGAGTTAAAAAACTATATATATATATATTTTTTTTTTTAACCTGCATGTCAGTGTGCCCATTAAGCAACATCAAACTGTAAACATGCAAATGTGTTATATTATTAAAATATTTCCTCACGGATATTTCAAGTACATATTTCAAAGGGACATTACAAGCAAGTTTGGAATATTGTCATCCAGACCTCCGGAATCTATCCACCTTATTTTTGCTGTATAAGTGGGTGTGGCCATTTGTAAATTTAATGTATCTGGCTTCCGGCCTCATCTGTGTCTAGCTATTTTTAGCTGTACAAAACATCTTGTTTTGCTACTTGACTGTCACAACACGTGAGACGAAAGGCGCAACACGAAGATGAAATGCAATGAAAAGTCTTTATATATAATTCACACGTAAATCCACACAGGTAAATCCACAAATGGAAGGCAGGAACACACATACTCATTGACAAGACCAGACACCAAACATCAAACTGAATACAATTTATAAAGGTATAGGCTAATGATAGACAGACAGGTGCAGGTGATAATAATAATGACAATAACAAGGACAGGAACAGGAACACCACATATGGGCACATGAGGGAATGAGATTGATATTGCAAATTGATGTGTCTTACCATATTATTTTAATGTATTATCTTAATTGTGAACACACTGGTTTGTAGTGCAAACAGTTTTACTGTTTACAGCACTTCATTATTCCTCTCATTATTTCCCTATGGCATCTTATGAACTAGAAGTCTCACACATTACCAGAAAACAGTTTACTTCCGCATTGAAAAACAAGGTGGTTAGTTTCTGAAGATCACAGGATAGGATGAAGACACACTGTTTCGCAGCTGTATTTGGTAACTTGCATAATTATTAGTTTCATACATGGTCTGTATGCTTAAAAGATGCTTTTTCCTTTAAATTCAGAAGCATGTATCACAAAACACATTCAAGCATCAATAAATTATTTACATGATATTTACATGACCATTCAATACTGTAAACATAAACAAAGCCATAAATGGTATGACACACAGCAGGACTTTAGAAAGGAAAATTTTAAAGAGAAAAAAATAAGACTTAGGAAGAATCAATAAATTATGAAAAACAAGTAGTTAATTTTTGAAAGATGATTACATAATCCAGATTACATGTAATCAGTTACTACCCAGCACTGGTTATGTGTTGAATTTAAGTTTTTAAAAAAGCGCTGCAGAGCATGACATCACAACACAACTATTGCAGCTTCTGAAGAAATTTCACATGCTCAAAACCTAGTGTGACCACAGCTTTAACCTGAAAACTGTCAGAAGACATATTAAGTTTTTCTCTGTCTGTAGAATCAGCTGGTTCAGACACAGACAGACGTGCAGCAGATGATCCAGAACAGAATGAAGAAGATTCAAGAGATCCAGCACTCAGTAGAGAAGAGAAAGGTGAGTGTTTGAATTGTGAAAATTAATGTTAAGCTTAATAATATTTTAATACATAACAGATGAAGATGCTAAATTAAATGTTTTTTTAAGTAACATTTTCATTTTTGAGTGAACTCTCTCTTTAAAGTCAACATGAAATGGAAGTTGTGATTGTATTTTCTTCCTTGTTTTGTCACATTTCTGAGTAAAACCGCTTCTTGAACGAGGAGAAATTTAAGATGGGATTTGATTTGGTCCAGTTTGGTCCACCCTTTCACTGACACTTACATCATCAGGGAAGAGAAGAGATGATGTTGCAAGAGGGAGGGGAAGCGATTTTGATTAAAGATTACACAGGCACATTAATAAAAAAATGATGTGCACAGATAAATCATTTATAATAAACACAATATTCCATAAAAATAGGAATTGTCAATTTTAATTTCACGATGACTTTAAATAAATGTTTGAATACATAAATACATTTGTTAATTGTTCTCATTCAGAGGAACACAGAGAAAGAGAAATCAGCCAGAAATCAGCTCTTCACTGATCTGATCCGCTCCATTGAGAGATGTCAGTCTGAGCTGCTGAAGATGATGGAGGAACAGCAGAAAGCAGCAGAGAAACAGGCTGAAGATCTCATTAAAGAGCTGCAGCAGGAAATCACTGATCTGAAGAGGAGAAACACTGAGCTGCAGCAGCTCTCACACACTGATGATCATCTGCACCTCATACAGGTCTGTCAACATCTGCCTCATCACTGAGAATATTATTTGTAAAATACTGTCTTGACAAACCTATTTAGCTGCTGTCTTTAGAAAGCTCCTGCATATGATCATATTTAATAGTTTTCTCTCCTCTGTTGTAGATGTTCTCATCCCTGTACAGTCGTCCACACACCAAGAACTGGACTGAGATCAGTATTGACTCTGATGTGGATGTGTATTCAATGAATAAAGCTCTGATTCAACTGGAGAAAACTCTAGATGGGAGTCTAAATAAAAAAATTGGTCAAACTGGTATGTGAATATCAAATACAATGAATAGATTTCTTGTGTGAAGGCCTATCCGAATTTAAACAAAAGCAACATGTAATGAACATCATGTAAATATTAATAAAAGTATACCTGTACAAACTCCACTTACAGGAATTACATCAGTAACACATACAGTAACCAAAATCTGCCTAAACTTAATCAAAACATTTCCCACCTCAAAAAAGGACAATTTAGAAATATTGCAGCTTAACACAATTTCTTACATACTGTTTTATACATTGCTACTAATGCTCAATGTTAACATGAAATATTACAATAAATAATTAATCATTATATTGTCATCTGTATCCACAGGGTTGAAGTGTGTGCAGAAGTTTTCAGGTACAGTGTGACTGACACCATTTTCTTAAGTGCATTTTATAATCTGTATTATATGAAAATATTTGCTGTGAAGTGGATTGATAATGTCTGATCTCTCATCTAGTGGATGTGACTCTGGATCCTGATACAGTGAGTTCATCTCTCATCCTGTCTGATGATGGAAAACAAGTCAGTCATGGAGACATTAAGCAGGACGTCCCAGAAAACCCAAAGAGATTTGATTTCTGTTCTTGTGTTCTGGCAAAGGAGGGATTCAATTCAGGGAGATTTTACTATGAGGTGCAGGTGAAGGGAAAGACTGAGTGGACTATAGGAGTGGCCAGAGAATCCATTAACAGGAAGGAGAAGATCACACTGACTCCAATGAATGGATTCTGGGCTGCGATTCTGAGGAATAAGAATCAATATAAAGCTTGTGAAAGTCCACCTGTCTCTTTATCTCTGAAAGTGAAACCTGAGATTGTGGGAGTGTTTGTGGATTATGAGGAGGGTCTGGTCTCTTTTTATGATGTGGGCTCCAGATCTCATATCTACTCTTTCACTGGTCAGACTTTCACTGACAAACTCTATCCATATTTTAGCCCACACCTTAATGATAAAGGTAAAAACTCAAACCCACTGATCATCACACCTGTTAACAAAAAAACTGCCCTGAAGTATGAGACATGAAATCTGGAAAGATTAACTATGTAAGGGCTGTTTAAAAACATTTTATAATAATAAAAAATTAATATTTGTAAATGACTTCTTGCAATCAATCAGTCAGTTGTCACAGCTACAGACTGGACCATTTAAATCCTAAATGGGATTTTAATTTCCACAAAGCTCATTTCTATAAATACAATAAATACTGAAATTTTTACATGGTGTGCAGATTACAATTTTTCTTGTTTACTTGTAATTTTGTCATAATATACAACTTCATTCTGAGTTATAATGGTACTTTTCCTCAGTTTACACATTCAATATATTTTCTATGTACTATTGTGAATAAAATAGAGGTTTAGAAAATATTCAATTCAATTCAATTCAAATTTAGTTGTATAGCGCTTTTCACGATACATATCGTTGCAAAGCAGCTTTACACCAAATTGACATTTTTACAATATATGTAGTAGTAGCTTGATGTACATATGGCAGAGATGTGTGGTAAAGATCAATTAATGACGTAATCAAACAGACAAAGAACACTATAAATTAGTAGCAGAATTCGGTAGTGCTGTATGTTGTTTCAGGGTTGGCATCATCTGAAGTCCTCTGTGTGGTTGGCATCATCTCTTCTTAAGTGTTCTGGATCCACACTGGAGCTTGTGAATTCCTAGTGAATTCCTAGGCAAAAACAGAGAACAAATAGGAACATAATTAGCGTAGCTGCTGTTCAAACTAAGAAAAGGAAGGTTTGTTAAACCAGAGCTAAAAGATTAATAATGAACATTTGATCAGATATATGTCATGATCGGGGCTGTGGGTCTTCCCTCAGCCTCTCGAGGTCGCTGTTCCCCTTGCACTGCACTCCCCTGATTGTTCACGTCTGTCTTGTCATTTGCACTGATTACGCTCACAGCTGTTCACACTCTGGACTATTGTATAAGAACTCTCACTTCTCACTCCTGTTCAGGTCTGCATTGTCTTTTGTCTTCGTGTGTGTTTCTGTTCGGTTTGTTTTTGATCTTTGATTCTAGTGGTGTTGTGCCGTGTTGGCCTTTTGGTTTATGTTCATTTGTGTTTTAGTTTCATTAAATATTTTCCTTTTCTGCATTTTGGACCCGGACCTCATTTTTCCGTACACCCAACGTGACAGAATGCAGACCTCAAAGATGGGTCCAGCGGGGAGGATTTTTTTCGGGGAGGCGAAGCTTCCCCGTTTGGTGACGGCGGACGCGCGTTTGGGGGCGGCGACCACCCGCTCTTTTCCCGACACGGCGGGAATGTCCTTTGAGGCGGCGTCGGCCGCCCGTTTCGAGCTCATCTACGCCTGTCTGGCGGGGATGGACGCCTGTAGGGCCGAGGTTGCGCAGATGCGGCCCTGCTTTCTGGCGGGGACGTAGACACCAAATCACGAGACCTGAGAACACAGCCGATCCATGCACCGTGACAGTACCCCCTCTCCTAGGAACGTCCCCTGACGTTCCCAGCCTCCTGTACCTGTTGATTGAAATCATCAATAAGAGAGTGATCCAGAATGTCTCTAGCAGGTACCCAACTTCTCTCCTCCGGACCGTAACCTTCCCAGTCCACCAAGTACTGGAATCCGCGTCCCCTCCGCCTAGAGTCCAGAATACGGTTGACCGAATAGGTAGGTTCCCCGTCTACGAGCCGCGGCTGTGGGGGAACTGGGACAGGCGGATTAATACGAGCAAAAAATACAGGTTTGATTTTAGACACATGGAACACGGGATGAATCCTCCTGTACGCTGGAGGGAGATTAAGGCGGACTGCCACCGGACTAATGATCTTGGTGACAGAAAACGGGCCAATGAATTTGGGAGCAAGTTTATTCGAAACGGATCGGAGAGGAATGTTCTTAGTAGAAAGCCACACTTTGGAACCGACGACGTATACGGGAGGCCTCGACCGGTGGCGATCGGCCTTGGCCTTGGTGCGCGCTCCCACCTGGACCAGAGTCTCACGGGCTCTGGACCATGTGCGACGGCACCTCTGGACGAAGGCGTGAGCGGAGGGGACCGCGACTTCGGATTCCAGACTTGGAAAAATTGGTGGCTGGTATCCTACACTACATTCAAATGGGGAAAGGCCCGTGGCAGATACTGGTAAGGTTACGGTCCGGAGGAGAGAAGTTGGGTACCTGCTAGAGACATTCTGGATCACTCTCTTATTGATGATTTCAATCAACAGGTACAGGAGGCTGGGAACGTCAGGGGACGTTCCTAGGAGAGGGGGTACTGTCACGGTGCATGGATCGGCTGTGTTCTCAGGTCTCGTGATTTGGTGTCTACGTCCCCGCCAGAAAGCAGGGCCGCATCTGCGCAACCTCGGCCCTACAGGCGTCCATCCCCGCCAGACAGGCGTAGATGAGCTCGAAACGGGCGGCCGACGCCGCCTCAAAGGACATTCCCGCCGTGTCGGGAAAAGAGCGGGTGGTCGCCGCCCCCAAACGCGCGTCCGCCGTCACCAAACGGGGAAGCTTCGCCTCCCCGAAAAAAATCCTCCCCGCTGGACCCATCTTTGAGGTCTGCATTCTGTCACGTTGGGTGTACGGAAAAATGAGGTCCGGGTCCAAAATGCAGAAAAGGAAAATATTTAATGAAACTAAAACACAAATGAACATAAACCAAAAGGCCAACACGGCACAACACCACTAGAATCAAAGATCAAAAACAAACCGAACAGAAACACACACGAAGACAAAAGACAATGCAGACCTGAACAGGAGTGAGAAGTGAGAGTTCTTATACAATAGTCCAGAGTGTGAACAGCTGTGAGCGTAATCAGTGCAAATGACAAGACAGACGTGAACAATCAGGGAGTGCAGTGCAAGGGGAACAGCGACCTCGAGAGGCTGAGGGAAGACCCACAGCCCCGATCATGACAATATAGCTGCAGGAAAAGTTTAAGATGCATTATTGGAATGCTTGGCTAAAAAGATGTGTCTTTAATCTAGATTTAAACAGAGAGAGTGTGTCTGAACCCCGAACGTTATCAGGAAGGCTGTTCCAGAGTTTGGGAGCCAAATGTGAAAAAGCTCTACCTCCTTTAGTGGACTTTGCTATCCTAGGTTCTACCAACAGTCCAGAGTTTTGCGACCTTAGGGAGCGTGATGGATTGTAGCGTGGTAGAAGACTAGTTAGGTACGCAGGAGCTAAACCGTTAAGTGCCTTATAGGTAAGAAGTGCTATTTCGTAGCTGATGCAGAACCTAATAGGTAGCCAGTGCAGAGACTTTAAAATTGGGGTAATATGATCATATTTTCTTGACCTGGTAAGGACTCTAACAGCTGCATTTTGGACTATCTGTACCTTGTTTATTGAAGATGCAGGACAACCACCTAGTAGTGCATTACAATAGTCCAGTCTAGAGGTCATGAATGCATGAACTAGCTTTTCTGCATCAGAAACAGGTAACATGTTTCGCAGCTTGGCAATGTTTCTAAGATGGAAGAATGCTGTTTTTGTAACATGAGAAATATGATTTTCAAAAGACAAGTTGCTGTCTAATATAACACCCAGGCTTTTGACTGTAGTGGAAGTAACAGTACATCCGTCTAGTTGTAAATTGTAAGTCAAAAGATTCTGTGTATTGTTTTTAGGTCCAATAAGTAATATCTCTATCTTATCTGAATTTAATAGTACAGAAAATTGTTGGTCATCCAATCTTTTACATTTTTAACACACTCTGTTAACTTTGATAATTCAGAAGTTTCATCTGGTCGTGTTGAGATATATAGTTGAGTATCATCAGCATAACAATGGGAACTAATCCCGTGTTTTCTAATAATATTACCAAGGGGCAGCACGTATATTGAAAATAGTAGAGGACCTAGAACAGATCCTTGTG
>NW_026128022.1:72814-129379 GCF_022985175.1 Labeo rohita | reverse complement strand
TTCCTTCAGGGTCTCTTGTTGGAGTATAAACATAATGTTATACTTGGATAAATAATTTAATGTAACAACTGGCTTATGTACAATTTACATTGTTTGCATTTTATTTGAGTGATTATTGTTAGAATAAATGGCAGTTGATTTGAATTGTTTTGGCTCTGCTGTAATTGTAACCTTTAATATTATTGTAATTGGGCTCCTTAGTGTACAGCAGGGATAAAATAATCTAGAGGGTTACTTCTTTTATGTATATATATATATAGATATATATATATATATATTGTAATAATTTATTTATTTATTGGGCTTGCTGCCACCACCTTTAATTCTTGCCAGTCAGGTCTGGCACCCAGGAGACAACACACCACCACAACGTCAATCAAAAGATTCTGTTTTTATTCAGCACAAGGGGGAAATAAAGGATTGGCTAGCACACAACCCAAGAGCCTCGAGACTACAGGATACCACGTGAATTCCCTCTTTTCTCTAGTGACACTCAAGATCATTTACACATAGTGGCACGTCAAGTCATTTAGAACCTCCACATCACACACGTGCAAAAAAGGATATCTTTCCCCTGAAAACTCTTTAGGCTTTAGTCACACCCACCCTCATATTCCCCCTCAAATAAGAAGGAACAACTTTATTTCATACAACCACTATTAATATGCATAGGAAAAAGACTTAAAACCACTTAACTTGCCCCTTCCGACATGGAGGGGGGTGAATTCCACACCATGTCAATGCGGTAAGGAAGTTCCGCAGTTTTTCAGCACACTCGAACAGTCCGAGTGTCTCAGTATGACGACATAATCCAATCATAAATCAGCGCGATCAAACAGTCCAACAAGATCAGCTCAGTTGATCAGTAACTTTCCTGCACGCTCAAGCAGTCCCATAAGATCAACGCTACAGCAACGTTCCACACTGCGGGCACACTCAAACAGTCCAATTCAGTCATCGTCCCGCACGCTCCAATAGAATCAGCGCTGCAGCAAAGTTCAACAATGTAAAAGCACGTTCGAACAGTCCAGCTAAATCAGTGCAGTGACGAAGTTCAGCAATATTCCAGCACGTATTCCAGCATAGTGGCAAACCACGGGACTCCTACCGCTCAACCTCTAACTACGCTCGCCCCGTTCCCACTACCTACCTATCTTCGTCGCCGGCGGCCCTAACCGACCGCGAACGACACCCCCCTGCCCGAACAATTGAGTGCCGCCGTTCTCTCTAGACATAGGCTCCCCCACTCATCTTTACTCCATACTCCTTTTCAGCCTTTTTTTTCCCCGCCCCAATCTCTAATGTCCCCTCCCGGTGTTCCTCTTTACCAATTAACTCCACCTAATTAATCAACACTACTACATTTCCAAAACACCCCACATTACATTATCCCCTCCCCCACTGGGGCAGACTCGTCCCCAAGTCACACAGGAGCCATCTCATAGTCCTGCGCCCAGGCAGGTCGACGTCACTCCCGTACTGGGCGCTGCGCTTTTAACTGAAATAACGCCACTTCAGAGCCCTCCTTCAATCCATCTTGGTCCTCCTCTTGCAATTCCGGCTCTTGGACCGGCTGTTGTCTATGACCTGCAGGCACCGATACTTCTTTCTGCAAATTAGGGGAGACCTCTGGTGGCCGGCGATGAACCCAACTGGCCCCCAAAGGGACCTCTGAGTGGTGCTGGGGCTCGGCCCCCACTTGAGGTAAAACCGTGGGTGCAGATGTATCTATAACAGAAGAAAGAACATATGGTCTAAGTCTGTTATGGTGTACCACAATCTCAGGACCACCTTTCATTAAAACCATACGATACAATACATCAGAAAGGCGTTCCAGAACTCTATAAGGGCCCCTATACTGCCTTGTAATTTTGGCCAAATGCCTCTTTTCTTTGCCTTATCCCGCACCTACACCAATTCCCCCACAGAATAAAACTGCAACTCAGCCCGAAAATCAAACAACTCCTTCTGGTGTTCCTCTTTACCAATTAACTCCACCTAATTAATCAACACTACTACTTATATATATATATATATATATATATATATATATGTTGCTAAAGATCATCAAATGATTCTCAAGTCAAACTGTGTGTGTTTCAGGATGCTGTGCCTTACATTGCATTACTGGGTTCTGGAGGAGGACAAAGAGCCATGGTGGGTTTGCTGGGATCCCTGGTTCAGCTCAAAAAAGCGGGTCTTCTGGACTGCATCCTTTATCTGGAGTCTCTGGATCCACCTAGTATGAACCCTGAGAAACAACAAACACAGAGATTGAATTGGGTTGAATGTCAAAAATGACAGCAGTATGTTCTTCTTTGAAGGTGCATGGCCTCCTTATACCAAGAACCAGATTGGTCGACCAAACTAGACACCGTGAAAGACAAAATCATCAAGAGACTCAACGGTCCTAAAGTTAGCTGGGGAGATGCATATGCCAAACTGAAGAAATATTACTATGGGAAAGACATCTTCAGCTTGACTGATATCTGGGCAGTGATAGTCATCACAACATATGTGAAAGAGATTTGTAACTGATCATAATTATTCACCATCCTCTGCTATAGAAAACATACATGCAGTTGGGTCTGAAGTCTAAGACCACATTGGAAATCTGAGATTTAAAGGCTAATCTGAATATAACTGAACTGCCCTGCTGAAAAAAACAGCTAAAACCAGGCTAGGCTGGTTGGCTGGTCTTAGCTGGTTTAAGCTGGAAGTAGCTGGTTTTAGCTGGTCTCCCAACCTGGCCAGGCTGGTTAGGCTGGTTTTAGCTGGTGGTCTAGGAAGTGGCAAAAACCCCTCTAAAACCAGCTATGACCAGCCAAATCCAGCCTGTTTTTTTTTTCAGCAGGGTGAACTCAAGCATAGCTGAGAATTAATTGGTGATTCATTTTTTACGCTTGTTCTCTTTATAAAGTCTCACTCACTGTAACCATGAAGAGTTTCAGGTGCTTATGGACTCCATTCTATATTTTATATATGTAAGCAATAAGGTATGAGAGGCTGTGCTGTATTGTGAAAAAATCATGGCTGAAGGGCGTTGTTAGGCATGGCGTGAAACAGACTGTCTGCTGTGCTGCTGAGTGGTTTGCAGTTACAGCTCTTCTCTGTTGGGATCTAACTATTACTCTCTGTTGTTTAAACTGCTAAATATAACTGAATTATTAGCATATTTCTGATATTATCTATCAAAACTTACTTGTACTTGATATAGTTCGCTTTTAATCTAAAATTGCTAACACAGTGCGTTGGCATTCCATTAACCTGTTAGCTTGTCACTCGCATTTACTACTACACTCTCTCTCCCTCTCCATTTTGTCTCCACTCTCGTTTACTACCATCTCCTTTTCTCTCTGTAGCTCCGTTTCTCTCTCAATAAAATTCAATTTAATTCAATTCAAATGAGCTTCACTGAGATGACTGTTGAACATACCACAATGTTGCCAAAGTAATAAATATATATTATACAATCATACAGATAAATTAAAAATAATAATAATAAATAAACACATACAGTACATACAGTGCCTTTACCCCTTTTAAATAGTTACTTTATTTGTCATACAGCCTGAAATCAAACCCCATTACAAATAACTTTTCCTGTTTTATTTACAATTTTGGTCTTACAACATCAAACCAATGAAAGAAAAAACAAAACCAGTTTTGCAATGTATAAAAAACAAAAAAACTAGAATAACAGGGTTGGAAAAGTCATTAGTCCCTTGATGTAATACTTTGTAGAGCCTCCTTTTGCTTTAATTACAGCCATCAGTCATTTTAGATACTGTATGTCTGTACTACCTTTGCACACATTGACTGGGGAATATTTGCCCATTTTCCCTTCAATCCTGACTAATTGCAGTTCCAGCAGAAGAGAAACAGACCCAAAACATAATGCTGCCACCAGCATGCTTCACAGTAGGGATGGTGTGTTTTGGGTGGTTTGCTGTGTTTGCTTTTCACTAAACATAGCACTTGGAGTTCAGTCCAAAAAGGTCAATTTTGGTCTCATCAGACCATTTCACCTTTTGCCAGAAGGAATCAGGCTCTTCCAAATGTGTTTTTGCATAGCGCAAACGAGAAAGGCTTCTTTCGTGCCACCCTGCCATACAGGCCAGCTTTCTGTAAGCTTGTGAGATAGTTGTCACATGCATAGATTGACCAGACCCAGCCGTAAAGCCTTGTAAGTCCTTCAAAGTTGCCTTTGGCCTCCTGGTAGCATTTCTTATCAATGTTCTCCTGGCTCATCTACTTTGGATGGCCGGCCTGAGGCGATGTGCATGGTGGTGCCATACGATTTCCACTTCTTAATGATGCTCTGAACAGGGATAGCTAAAGCCTTTGAAATGTTTTTGTAGCCTTCTCCTAACTTGTGCCTTTTTACAACTTTATCCCGAAGGTCGTTTGAAGGCACTTTCCCAACCATGGTGCATTCTTTGTCGAACAATGCACTACTAACAGTGGGATCTTCAAGAAACAGCTTGTTTTATTCTGTAGTAATCAACACCAATACTATTGATGTCAGGTGGGGCAATGAGCCTGGTGTTTAATCTGGAAGTTGATTGCTTGCACCTGAGCAAGTATAAAGGTATACTGTATATATATATTTGTACTTTAAAGATGGGGCTTATAATGTGTACATGCAGCTCAAAAAAAAGTGTAATGTGACAAAAGGTAAAAGTTTTCGGGTATGATGATTTTCTATTCATACGGACCATGTGATGTCACAGTGCTTTATCGCCGCCATTTTTTGTCCGGGACAGCTGCGCTACCTGTTTCAGTCTTTAAACTTCTGCTCTATCTCTGCTTTTACCTCTGGCTTGCTTATTTGGGGACACTTAATTTTCAGAGATATCATTGAATTGATTGCACAGATACTATTTGAACTGAACTAAGCTGGATGTTGACATCACCGAATCAATGATGAACTGACTTTAAATAAAAATTGAGTGTTTACTGTTGTGCTTTTGCCTCACTGACACACTCATTAATACTGTAAAACTGCTTTGACACAATCTGTATTGTTAAAAGCGCTATAAAGAAAGGTGACTTGACTTCAGCTGTGATTTATTCACAATACAACACAGCCTTTCGTACCTTATTGCTTTTATAAAACGGTTACCACACAATTAAAATTATTAAAACCAAAAATGTATGTACTTATATGTTACTTTTGTTTGAACCAAGTTTGTTAAATGCTGTCCTTCTGTCAAAAAATTGTTTCTGGCAGTAACAGTAAATGTTCCAATGTAACACGCTTCATTTTATGGGGCTCAAATAAAAACAGAGAATTGGAACTCTTCTTATCGGCTGTGTCGTTTTTTGGGGTTTTTTTAAGGGGTCCTATTATGCTCTTCTACAAAGTCTTGATTTTGGGGGTGTACTAGAACATGCTTTCTTGCTTGGTGGTTAGAAAAACGCACTATTTTTCACATAATTTACATTATTACAATACCTTTGTCCCAGCATAATAGGACCCCTTTAACACCATATGATATTTTCTCACACACATCTGCTTATCTGTCAGCATGAGAAAATGTCTATTTTCTGTTTAGTTTTAAAACAGACCAATTCGCTGCACAGCCTGAGTTTGCAAGCGTCATTACAGTGTAACTTCTGGACATACAGAATCATACCTGAAACAGAAAACTAACAAATACAGTAGTATTCCCTCCTCACTTCGTAAATTGTGGGCTTCCACACAGACACAGACACACTTCAACATATCTCTGCATGAGAAGAATTTATTTGACAGGGAAGGGCGTGGTCGCAAAATTAAAGATGAAAGATGCAACATAACGCCAGCAGGGGCTACTCATACTTCACTAAATAAATAACAAGCTGTTAATTCTGCTAAAACAAACATAATACATGGAACAGTTCTGATGCTATATTATTGATTGTTTAGGTTGCTAAGGGTTGTTGCTAAGGGTTTTGCTCAGTGATACACAGAACCTTTGGGTGAAGTGGTCATAGCCGTGCTTTATTGTAAATAAAACACAGCTGCTGACCAATCAGAATTGAGAACTGGAGCTAACCATTTATATTCTTTTCAGATTGATGAATGCAAATTCTCAGAGCAGCGGGACCAGCACAGTAAAGACTTGTTTCCCATCTACACAGTGATCGACAAGCAACGCAAACAGGAGGAGGACGAGAAAGGTCTGTGTTATTGTGTGTCTAAAAGAATTAAAGTGAGTATTTGTGCTCATGTCAGCTGATATATGGTGGTGTTTTCTGTCTGCAGACTCCTGGTTTGAGATCAGTCCATATGAAGCAGGTTATTCCCTCGCTGGGGCATTTGTGGAAACATCCACCTTTGGCAGCCAGTTTGACAATGGCTCAAAGAAAAAAACTCAGGATGAAATGGACATGCTGTACCTGCAAGGTAACAAACTCTGTCACAAGATGGTTTATTAATTTTTGCAACATTACCATTAGAAATGCTAAAAATAATTTATTTTAACAACACAGTGAATTTTACATTAAAAAAAAAAAAAAAAAAATTTCTTCTGAAGAATGTAAGAGTTCAGATGACAAGTTAATGTATTAAACTGTTACATTGCATTTTTTGTTCGAGAATTATGTTTTTGATTCATTTATTTTAAACACTTAAACATTAATGTATTTTCTGTAGCTCTGTGTGGAAGTGCTTTAGCTGATAAAAAGGAGACCCGTGCATTCCTTTGGAAAACAATACACGGTGAAGCTGCATTTGTAGATTCAGTTCTACCTAAAGATGTAAAGATGACAGTCATTTCATTATTATGTGAACTCTGATTCTATTTGATTTTCTTCCACAGATTTCATTAAATACTTATTACATTTTGGGATGTTTGAGGAAATGAGGGAAGGTAAAGTACTTCTTTGCATTGATGCATTTCTTCATGTTTTATCTTTTGTGTCTACTGATCTGTTCATGCTTCCTGCTGACAAATGAAATGTGAAACTCTATACAGGTGAAAAATAAAAGATGATCTGTAATCTGGTTTTAAAGACTGTTAGTGACCCATTATTAATTCCATATCACTAGCTAGGCATAAATATATAGTAACACTTTACAATAAAGATCCATTTTGCGAAGAAAATGCTTCTGTAGCATTTATTAATCATAAGTCATGTTAATTTCAACATTTACTAATACATTATTAAAATCACAAGTCATATCTGTTAATAGTTTTAATGGACCTAAACTAACATGCACTAACAATGCAATGTTGTATGTTTACTTACACTGTACATAATTAATTAAATAAATAAATGAAATAAACATAACATAAACAGTGAAATGCTTGGCAGCACAGGGAGTCAAATGTTTACCATTAATGGAAGTAACATCACAAGACTGCGGTAAATAATGCAAAACTAACAGCTGACATACTCAGAAATAAGACTCCTAATGAAATCAGTGAATCAGGCCACTATGTAATGATTAAATCATCATCAATAAGTAACCAACTGATCAGATTTTCTTTTGCAATTGCTCTTGCAACAGATGTGCTTCAGAAACACTCACAGCAGCCAGAGAAAAACTGATTAACCTCTGTTATTTCTCAATAAGACGTTGAAAGAAATTAAATCAGACTGGATTATAATGAGTGATTTCCTTTTTTTTTTTTTTTTTTTTTTACAGTGCGCTATTGATCATAATAATTTAGGAAATGCCTGTAGATTAACAGGGTTGTCATCTTATTTAAATAAGGAGATTTTACTTTAACTCTTTTTTGTTTGGCAGCTGTTGCTGCAGTTTTATCAATTTACAGTTTTGTGGTTTTGTTATCGTATTTTTTACAGATTATTTTTGTATTTAACATTAACATTAAGATTACATTTGTATGTAATTTAAGAAAACAGAAAAAGTACTGTATAAAAATACAGTTCTGAATAAAAAAAAAATAAGGAATTACCATAATTTATCATTAATGTCATAATACTTAAAATAACAAGCGAGTAGTAGTTTTATAGATAGTTTTTACAGTGCACAATGACTTAATAATGTATTGCCTATGCATCTTATTGTAAAGTGTTACCAAACAGATCAGGAGACTGTCATTAATTTTATTTGTGCTTCAAATCAAAGTATCTTAAATGAGTTTTAGACAATGTTTTGTGTATGCTTGCTTGTTGGAAACTCCTGATGTCTGAACATGATTAATGTGGGGGTTGAAAGCACTTACATTCTAGACATTTTGCGGTGTGTTAATGTTTGTTCAATGTGTGTTTATGTTAAAAGACCCAAAAGCCCCACCTGTAGAAAAGTGTTACCAGGTGCTCATGGATCTTGTGGACATGAATCTCTCGGTTTTGAATGGCAAAGATCCTTCTCATCTTAATCAATCTATCAGAACTAATCTGAAAGGTAAGAGTGTGTTACAACTCATAGAGGAGACTTTAGTTCATTTCAGAGTGTAGTTATCACACTTACTGCAGTCAGTATTTCTCAGTGTTCAGTTTTTGAATAGACACAATAAAAAAAAATAGTTATTTAACATTAATTTCTATAATTATCCAGAATTTAACACAGTGAGGACAGTTTAATGGCAATTCAGTCAAGGCTTTTAATCTCTTTAGTAGGTTGTAATGTTCTAAATCACTTTTTTTCCTCAGCTGAAAGACAGAATGACATTGTCATATGGCTGAATAACAAAATGCAAGTTTTGATTTGAGAGCAATACTTACATGCTTTTTGAAATTAAGAGGCTATATTTAATTCCTGTAATTTGAAGGTCTCTTGTCTTTTTAGCTAAATTTAAAGAGTAAACCATGAAAACAAACTAATGGATGACAATACAAAACTGTAACATCCAAAAACATCTGATTGACACAGTAACATACATGTTTCCCTCTTTTACAGAGCTCGGAGGAGGCCAGCATGAGCTAGTTTTTTCAAGTGAAAAACTGAATCTCGCTGATAAACAAGCTGCAGAACTGTATATGAAGCAATACACTGAAGATGTGTGTAATAATTTGAATCAGTGGAACAGTTTCTGGCCTGGTAGGTTGAATTGTCTGTATAATCTTCTGTTTGATTTTGTACAATGTATCTAATTTTGATTTTCTAATCAGATAAATGTGTGAACTTAGATGCACTTTCATAAAGCTTCCAAAAAGACTTGCCGCAAAACAACCTTTCATGTAGGCACTTTAAAGCATAAAGCTGAAGAAACTAATGAAACAAAACTAAACTAAAAATGTCATTTCCCAAAAAAAAACATAATCAGCTGAAAAACAATATGCAGGATATAAAACAATATAATTTACTAAATTTATAAACTATAGTGCATTTGATTTGCAGATGTAAAAATGTGGACACGCATTTGTAAATGCATGAATTGCTGGATCTGGGGCAGGAATTATAACTTTCTCCACAACATGAAGGGTAAGAACAAACCTCATTGTAAATTTGCAATTCAATAATACACAAACTCATTTGATGCTGTGATCCTTCAGATCAAGTGGTGCCCACTGCTCTTCAGGAAAGTGAGACGAGAGACTATGAAGATGCAGGACTGTTGCTGAACTCACCCTACTTCTCAGTGCTGAGAGAAGAAAGACACTCTGATCTCATAATTTCCCTGGATTTCAGTGATGTCGATCCTTTCAAGGTTTTTTTTTTTTTTTTCATTTTTAAAACATATTGTAATAAAAGTTAAAAAAATAGATTCCCTGAAAATCATCATTTACATTACGTCATGTCATTACAAACCTATGTGACCAGAAATATCTAACCTTTCAATAAATTAATGCTGTGATAATTTTCCAATGCAGACAGTGAGAGATGCTGCTGATGTGTGCAAGAAACTAAACATTCCTTTCCCTGATGTTCCAATCATTCCTGATGAAGAAAAAAAGAAACCAAAGGACTTCTATGTGTTCAAAGGCCACAACGCTCCAACCGTGATTCACATCCCTCTGTTTAATGTGGTCAACTGTGGAGGCAAGTTAAGATTGTCTAGTTGAATAAAACTAAAATATAAACCATGCTCTGATTTAGGTGTTTTACTGTTTCTTCAGGTGAAATTGAGACCTGGAGGTACAAATATCGCACCTTTCAAGGTCCTTACAGTGCTGAGATGATCACTGATCTTATGGAGGTCGCTGGCAAAAACATCTCAAACAACAGAGAGAAACTGCTGGAGCAGATTGCTGCGGCTGTTGGGCAAAAAAGGAGATGACTAACGAGTTGAATAATAAGCTTACTGTTTGTTTGAATGTTTTTGAACTAATAACTATAAGAAAATTCATATTCCATGCATATTTGTTAACTGCTATTCAGCTGTTGTTTTAAGTAGTCAGCTTATTTTCAAATCATCAATCATCAAAGCTCAGTAAACAATGTCATTTCACCAAGCTGATTTCTCTCTAAAACGCTGTAAGAAAGTGCTTTCAAGTCATTTCAAGGCTGAATGAGACATACATCTAATTGAGTTTAATGAGACTTCTCATTAACACCATAATTTGTTTATTCAGACCAATTTGAGGATACAGAACGTGCATGAAAATGAGAGATAGGGTTTATCGGCCAATCACAGATCTTTTCTGTTTAATATGTTGAACACTGTTCATGTTTCAGTCTGTTCCGTCATGCTTGACTTTCATTAAGCAATTAATAGATGATTGATAATAAACAAATCATCCATACAACAGACGTGATTACAACTACAATTGCTTCTGTTTCAGTACATTAATAAACTATTCTCTAAAAAATAAGGTTTTGTCTTGGTCATTTGATTTCAAACAGCACAAATGCTCATTATTGTAAAATAATTACAAAATCCATGGTGTTGAGAACCAATTTAGCTAACGCTGAGAAAGGTAGACGTTAAAGTTCTTTTGTGGTCATCAAGTGTAATGTTATCTTTTCGCCTTCGTGTTTTGCCCGTTGTCTTTCGCTGAATCCAAAATATGGATATATCCCTTTATATTACAGGAAAAGGCTTTTATTTTGTGTAGTGTGTTGTGACAAGTGGAAACAAATAAATATTAAACATTCCAAAGCTGTTTACCTTAGGTTAAATTTCATATTTGAAATCAATGAAATCTGACAACAACTGTCTCAAATTTTGTTGTGTATCGCCAATATAACGTTTTTCTGTCTAGACCCCTGGTGAAAAAACCAGCATATGCTGGTAGGTATGTTTTGATGCTGGAATGCTGCATGAACCAGCAAAGGACCAGCTTAAACCAGCATCAAAACCTACCTAACCAGCATTCCAGCATCAAAACATAGCTACCAACATATGCTGTTTTTTTCACCAGGGACTTCCCAATGCTCATGTGCAGTCCTAAGCGCGCGTCTCTGAACGCTGCAGTGACGTGATGAAAATGAATGATGGGCTCTTTTATTTAAAAGACGGAAGTGTTCAGCCATATTGCGCACTGCACTTTCTTCTTATTCATAAGTGATAGATAATGTGAGTGAGTGCTCCATCTTTGTATATTTGAAGTATTTGGTCCAGTGCGCTGTGAAAACACGTGTGTCTCCTCACAACATGGAGTTAAAACCCTGCAGCTGCTTCGGACAGAGACTCGTATTGTCAACACTGGGCGAAAAACGAGTGAAAATACGTCCTGCGAGGTGTGTTTATATCACATCACACATGACCTGTGAGATAGTAGGAGTGAGCGGGGCACAAAATAACACGGGGTTAATTGTAACACAAGTGGTTTAAATATTTAAACACATGCTAGCATAACCAAATTTAGGGTATTTACCTGTTGCCATAGCAACACTATACAGAGAAAAAAGTGCGCTAAAATTTAAAAGTCTTTTAATGATATCGCTTAATAGTTTTTTACCATAGCAAAAGGAAATTTCTGGCTGAAGTAAAAAAAAAAAATTCTCAGTTTTTAGTAATCATGTAAAAAGAGACAAATCTGCTATTATTTTAATCTCCAATCTGTTGTTTTATATTTCAGTCGCACTGATGGGGAAAGTTGTAACACTGCTACAATCTGCCCCCCTGTATAAAACTATGCTATTCTATGACATTAGCCATGTCATTTTCACTATTTACTTTTATGGATTTTAAAAAGAAACCACAAGAAACAGGTGAATAAAGACTGACAATCGATGTTTAATGTTGAGAAATTATTATTTCAAGAAATGTAAGGCATTTTGGCTCATTTATGTGTCTCGTGTTCTATGAGAGCTGTGTTTGGAGGGAGGGGAGTGTTTTGTTGGTTTTTTTTTTTGTAATGTCTGAATGTGTTTAATCTATTTGCTCACATTGTTTTGAACTATACTGTATAGCTGTGTCTTGTGATCAGGGCCGGTTGTAGCAGCCGATTCTGTTCCCCTCGGAATGTCTGTTCCCTTTTACGCAATCATACTACATGTTTTGCCTAGTTGCCAAGTTATCATACGTATTATCAGACCTAACGTACTCATGAAGCGCAACTGGATGTACGGGAAGCAAAATAGTTCAAAAAAGTACCGTCTTTTTTCCGAAATTTGGAAAAAGGATTTGAGAAGCGAGGTTCTCCCGTACTTACCGTTTTAAGCATAATGTTTGAGGCTTTGGTTATTACGAAAAAGTCTCTAGCGCAGGCCTATTTGAAGCACAATGTCTGTCACAGGTGTTTTTCTTAAATGTCACCTAATTTTATGAGTGAAATAAACAACAAAGATACCAATTTTCCAGCAGGTATAACAACTTACAAAAAAGACAAAATTCAGACTACCAAAAAAAAAAAAAAAACAATGGCTCCAAAATTTAATTTGATTAAAGAAAAGCATTTGTACTGTTTTTGTGGATAGATTGTTAACAGCCCATGTGGAACCATTGCCTACAGTCATCACAGGAAATCTGTAAAAAAAAAAAATAATAATAATAATAAAAAGAATGTTAGCAGCATTGTCAGCAATTGTTCTAATCTATTCATTAATACCACACACCAATTTAATAAATAAATAAATAAATAAATAAATAAATAAATAAATAAATAAATAAGTAAAGCAAAGATGTTCTGAAGGCACAATGCAAGAAATAGGCCCATTTAAAATGACATTAAAGAACAGGTTATTTTTACCATTGTAATTGCTGGAAAGTCAATTTAGTATAGTTTATTGACAAGTATCACTTAGAGTAGTTTGCTTACCATCAACTTGGAAGTTGGAAGAATGTCTGCGAATGACACGTTTATGCTTTTTTTTTTTTTTTTTTTAATGCCAAATGGGAAAATGCCTCAAGTTTTATAATTGAGTATTTCCTCAGACATTTTTGGATCCATTGTTCGGATTGTATGAAAATGCCAGCAAGAATAGAAATTCAGGTGACAATGTGGCATGGTCATGTCCCCAATTTAGCTCTATTGATTAACTTTATTAACTGATTTCATTAGTGTCCTCTGAAATTAGGCTACACGTCACTTACTGTAACAGCTGAATATTTCCCTTGCATCTTGTATTGAGACCTTCTTGTGAAAACAATAACGTTTTGTTAAGTATTCAAATTCAATATATGCCAAGAAGTTATCAGTTAGAGGACTGACAGATTAAATATTATGATGTGTTATATAGTCTATAATATGAGTTATCAAGTTTTTTCTGTCTGCAATGCATACTAAAATGCATAGGCAAAATTTAACTGCGTAAACTCAGACATTAGACAAACACAAAGGAACAATAATTAAAGAATTAAAACCACAGAACATTAACGGGAGGGTGAGAATAATTTTATTACGCTGC
Source organism: Labeo rohita (assembly GCF_022985175.1). Taxonomy (NCBI): domain Eukaryota; kingdom Metazoa; phylum Chordata; class Actinopteri; order Cypriniformes; family Cyprinidae; genus Labeo; species Labeo rohita. The sequence continues at coordinate 115,686 of NW_026128022.1, read as the reverse complement.
AGTGTAGTAAGACATTTGAAAGTAGCCCAACACTTTTGTCCCTTTTCGCTTTCCGTACATCCAGTCGTGTTTTGGCTGTATTTGGACACGTTTTTAGCACCAGTGTTGCCAAAACCACACTTTTATTTCTGCGTAATTAGACAAAGTTTGATTAACAGTTGGTTGGGTTAATTACACAGACCTGGCAACCTGCTCAGCAGATACGCTTGGTCGAGGGGGAACAGGAATTCCAGAGAGGAACAGAATCGACTGCAACACTGTCGCATTGTTGCGATGTGTTTATTGTGAACCTCAAAAATTAGATTTTTTTTTAATTATTAAAAAACGCTATTATTGTATTTGAAAAAGTTAATCAAAAGTTAATTGAAAAAGACACGTGAAATTAACGTGGATAAAAAATTATACTCTGAACCCTAAGTGGATTTACACAAACTGAGAAATTCAAAAAGTGTTAGGTTGTGCCCTGCGCTCCCCTACAGAATGTAATCAGTCAGTAACACCTAAATCATCTATACATGCATTATATGATTATCAACACAGCATCATATACTGTATCTACAGCAGTGGCGTAGCAAGTAAGCTCCAAGCCCATATGCAAAAAATTAGTACGGGCCCCCCCAATCATTATGGGTTCCAACTCGGTTAACTTGTTGATTTTTCTTAAGTATGTTTTATTGCTGTTGTTCATGTTAAATGTGAAGAGAGACTTTTTTTCTTGTTCTATTTTTTTTTTTTTTTAATTCTTTACATTTTAAAGTAGTAATTTTAAATCGTTCTTATATTTATCATGTCTAGTCTGTGAGGCAAATATTTGCTGAGTTTCGGATCATTTTTGTGAAGCGTCCCTCTTCAAGAGGGCAAAAATGATGGCGTATTTTAGGTTTCCACTGTAATTAAGGGAAAAAAATGCAAGTGATCACGCTGGCGCTTTCATGTCCTGCAAAGCGCGCTTTAGCTTCCACTCTCCACACAAACGACTGGATATGTGCCTGATAGGTTAAATAGGTTAAATGTTTAAATTAATATTGTGAAATGCATCAAGTGTTTTACATCTATAGATTTACGAAAATTATAGATTTTAACGGAAAGAAATGTAGCCAGTTTGCCATTAAAAACCAAAACTGAACTATTTACAGCAGCTGTGTTCTGATAAGTTGTCAGACAAGGGCAGGGCTCGGGCCTGAGCATCTCAGGCCAGGGCTGGGCCCGTGCAGGGCTCTGTAGTTTCAGTTAAAAGTTCCCCCTTGGCTCGGTGGGCCCCCAGTCTGACCAGGTCCATATTGTTAGATCAGGTCCCCATGCCAGACAATTAGGATCCAGCCCCGGACACCAGATCCCGTCAGAAAATATCAGTCTTTCCGGTAACAGAACAACTAGTCAGCAAGCTGTAGTTACCCCAACCCCACTAACAGCAGGAGTCAGTTAGGAAGTTAGGAAGTTGACCGATGGAAGCCAGAAAAGAGCAGAAGCAGGAGACGAAGTAATGATGATAAAAAGGAGCAGAGTTTATTGAATAGTCATAGTTGCGTATGTCTCAATGCTCAGACTTCGTCTGGAGAACACAAATTCAACAAGTACTGTTATACCAAATTGATTCACAACAACCTTGAGTTTCCATAAACATTCCCTTGTATCTCTTATTCATGAAGACAAACAGCCCTTGAAGCCACACAGTCATAAGACTAAACAACAATGGAAAAAAATATATAAAAAACAACTATAATATAATATGAATTACTAATCAATTAATGAATCAATAAAATGAATATATAAATGATTATAATGATTATTATAAATGATTATATGATTAAATGGAATAATACAATGATGAAATGATTAATGATTCTAAATTAATAAATGAATAAAGAATAAATGAAGAATATATAAAAAGAAAGCAAAACACAACACAAATGTATGGTTGCTCTGAGGCAAAACACACACACAGTTTGAATCTGAGGATCGTCATAAAATTTTAAAAATTTTAAACCTATAAAATTGTATTAATTCATTGGAACAGAGGCAAAGCAATACAGTAGTTTAAAGAGCCAAAAAACAAAAAATTGTTAATGGGAAGACTAATTAAAAATCAACAACTCGCTTCGATATTACCACTTTTTTTCAATCAGTTTGGTGACATAAATAAAGGTACATCTCTGTAACTGATAGTCCCAAAATAAGTTGACTAAAGAACAAAAGACTTTGAATGTGTCAACATTAAGTGTAACTAGAATATAATTTTATATTCAAATAAACAGTAAGGACTTTGCGTCCTCTTTTCAAATTCAAAATTTTCAGATATTCAGAGTCATCAGTTGTGTCCTTTTCGCCCGACGACCACTCGAATCTGCTCCAGCAGTTTTTCTCTGTTGTTTGAGATGTTTTTTCCAGCAAACTCCATAAGATCAGTGATCATCTCAGCTTTGTAAGCATGATGAAAAGTGGCATATTTCTTCCTCCAGGTCTCGACATCATCTGAAGAAACAGTAGAACACTTAAACATACATTATACATACATTTCAGTTTTATTCAAGTACAGAATCTTAACTTGCCTCCAGAGTTGACCACATTAAACAGAGGGATGTGAATCACAGTTGGAGCATTTTGGCCTTCGAACACATAGAAGTCCTTTGGTTTTTTCACATCTTCACAGGGAATGTTGACTTCAGGGAAAGGGATGTTTAGTTTCTTGCACATCTCAGCAGTTTCTCTCACCGTCTGCAGTGGAAAAGCAACACAGCATTATTTTATTGAGATTTTATTTGAAATTAGAGTTGTTATTGACTGAAATGGTCAGGTTGAGATAAATGGGAATGCTAGTGGATGCCAGGTATTATAGATAAATATGGTTTAAATAAATGCATATGCACTTATGTTTAAATGGTTTTCTACACTGCATTTATAATTATCTGTCAGTGTTTTAAGGTTAGTGTGACCTCTGGTGGTCACGAGGAAAAAGCAGCAATATTAATTTAAAAATCTCCTGTTGATTTCTACTAAACAAAGAGAGAAACAGGTTGGAATGACATGAAAGGGAGTAAATGATGATTTCTATGGATCTATTCCTTTAATTTTTATTAGAGTATGTCGTCTTATGAATGCGTGTATTACCATGAAAGGATCGCCGTCACTGTAATCCAGGGAAATGATGAGGTCAATGTTTCTTTCTTCTCTCAGAACTGAAAAGTAGGGTGAGTTCAGCAACAGCCCTGCATCTTCATAGTCTCTCGTCTCACTTTCCAGAAGAGCGGCAGGCACTGCTTCATCTGAGGCATCACAGCATATGAGTCTGTTTATATCATTCACACTGAATTGTTAGGTGTTATCAGGTTTGTTCTCACCTCTCATTTTGTGGAGGAAGTTATAATTCCTGCCCCAGATCCACTTAGCCATGCATGTACAAATGCTCAAGAAAAGGTCTGAAACATAAATACACAGTAGTTTAGTAAACTATATTGTTTTATATTCTGTATATTGTTTTCCTGTTGATCAGTATTTCATTATAATTTCTTAAGCTTTATGCTTTAAAGTAGGGATGTGCGATTTTTCATTTCAGTCACAGTTTTGGGTAAACAGACTTTTAAGAGAGGGGACAGAAATCTCTCAGGTTTCATTTGTGCTTGGATGATGAACAACAATGTTACAGGTTTGGAACGACATGAGTGTGAACTGTCCCTTTAAATAATTATGATTTTATGATTTTAAAGCAAAAGTTCTTCTGTGGCATCAGTTTCTTAAAACCATTTTGTTGCTGCTTAGTGGAAGTGGAAATTTAACACATCTCAGTTTATGCATAAAAAAACTGAAAAGAACAATGCTGTTCAAATCTTATACATTGTACAGACAAAAGGCCCCAAACGGAACCACCGCAATTTTTTACATATGTCCTCCGTGTATTGCTTCATATTCAATTTTGCAGCTTCTTTATCAGCGAAATTCAGCTGGCATTTCCCTTCACCGAGTTCTGTAAAAGAGGAAAACCATTCTTGTGATCTGTCACCATACTTTTTTTTTCTGGTCAATTACGTTTATTAATGGTAAATAACTTTTTGATTGTGTCTATTTAAAAAACCAAACCCTGGGAAATATTCATGCTATGATAACTGGACTCTAAAATAAACTAAAAAAAATGACTAGTCACCTCTATTTGAATTCTAAAACACTCTTACCATTCAGTGATTTTCTGATGGATTGATCAAGTTCAGAGGTATCTTCGCCATTTAAAACAGAGACAGTCATGTCCACAAGATCCATGAGCACCTGGTAATACATTTCTTCAGGTGGGGCTTTTGGGTCTTTTAAAAAAAAACACACAATGAACAAACATTAACACACACCAAAACATCTTGAATGTAAGTGCTTTTAACCCCCAAATTCATCAAGTTCAGATGAATAAACATATACACAAGATTCAAATCCCACTTAAAAACTAAAATGAATTTGATGACATTCTCATTACCTATTTGATAATACTTCACAATAAGGTGCATGAACAATATGATACAGTACTTCTTAATCTTAGTTATTGTTATTAATGTTAATAGCGCAGTAGACTCAAAAAATAGAACGTAACTATAAATAACAGCAGAAACACAAAGAAATGCTTTACCTTCACTCTTTCTTTCAAGTGTGTTCATTTCTTTAATAGGAATTAAATGTTGAAAGAACTCTGTGAGAGAATGAAATCAGAGTTCACATAATAATAAAATGACTTTCAAATTTAAACAGAACTGAATCTTGAAATGCATCTGCACCTTTTATTCTTTCCCAGAAGGATTTAAATATCTCGTCTTTATCAGCTAAAGCACTGCCACAAAGAGCTGCAGAAAATACATTTATGTTTAAGTGTATACAATGAATGAAACAAAGACATAATGAATGTAAAACAAAATGTTTAAAATAACAGTTTAATGCATGGAATTTTCATTTGAGCCCCCCTTTTTTTTTTTTTTTTTTTTTTTTTTTTTAAGTTTGTTACCTTGCAGGTACAGCATGTCCATTTCAGGCTGCTCTTTTTTCTTTGAGCCATTGTCAAACTGACTGCAGAAGCTGGATGTTTCCACAAATGCCCCAGTGAGGGAATAACCTGCTTCATGTGGGCTGATCTCAAACCAGGGGTCTGTAGACAGAAAACATGGCCATATAACAGCTGATATACTAATATTAATAATAATAATACTAAGCTGATATTCAAACATAATCCAACACAGACCTCCATCTTTCTTCTGTTTGCATTGCTTGTCAATCGCTGTGTAGATGGGAAACGGGTCTTTACTGAGCTGGTCCCACTGATCTGTGAGTTTCTGTTCGTCAATCTGTAGAGGAAAAAAACATTTTATATATATATATACAGTAGTCAACATATGAAGTGGATCAAAAAAAGTAAATCAAAGTTGGCCTAAGACAAGAAAGGGTATTGTTTTGGTTTTAACTCATTAGTTTTGTTAAATCGAGTTATAAAGTCAGAATTAGTAGATATAAACTTGCATTTGTGAGGAAAAAAAGTCAGAATTGTGAGATAAAATTTAAAAAAAAAATGTCCAGTAAAATGTTAATAGTAACTAGAAGCTAAAGTTAGTGAACTAACTTGATGTTGGCTTGGCAAAGCCGGCCTCAGCCAGAGTACTTGTGTGTCCGGCATGCTTGAGCTGGCCCACCTACTAGGCTATGACAACAGCTTCAACCGAGTTGGCTAGCTGGATGCGAAATAAGACATGTCTTTTTTCCCTGTTTTCCCTTTTTTCCCTGTCTATTACTGTTTTCCCTGTTTGCTATTTCAAAGTCCTGTCACCGAAGCGCTGTGGGCAACAACACAGAAGGTAACTGAAACAATGTGGTTTAACTCAAGGTGATCATTGGGATCCAAGCAAAATGGCTTCTGTAGATGATCTAGCTATTCAATGGACATGTCTGTTTTCAAATAAACTATGAGTCCTTATGTGAGTACTATTATATGCACAATATGAAAATAGATGACTAATGTAATGTCCCCTCTTCACTTGGACGTACATTAAGTTATGTCTGACATTTGAGAAATATATTTTCAATACCATTAAAATTAAGTAAAAAAGAAAAAAAAAAAAAAATGTTCTATCAGTAATTAAGAGATTACAGTTTTTGCAAACTTACTATATATTGGGCTTTATTCAAGGTTATGAAAATAATAAATTTATATGCATTTTTTTATTTTGTCACTTAAATGAAACATTTTCAAGTCTTGAACTGAGATCCTGAATGATTAGCTATTCTCTGGCTCCCTCCTGTGGACAGCATTAGCATTATGCCCTTAATCTCTGAACCACACTAAGATTAAATTGCCAGTAGTTTTTCTATTATAACAATACAATTATTATACAACAAAACAATATTATAACAAAGCAGGTTTTAGTTTTGTAGGTGAGTAGATGCAGAAATGGAAGAAACCTAAAATAACATTGCATAGTTTTCATTAAATATTAATTCTTATTACAGCAATAAATAAATACATATAAGAAGCAAAGACAAATGAATGATTTTCTTTTTTTGTGGATTAATATTGAAGTCAGGAAGCAGCTGGTGAATGCGGTCGCTTTAATGCTGAAATAATGATCATAATGATCCACCTCCGAAATATTTCTCAACAGTTTATGTTCACATGAGGCATAAACGACTGTTTTCGATTATATTCGCCAAGATATGATATATTTTCATATATATAAGTCTTTCTTATTGAGAGAAGCAACAATAAATGCGTTCCCGGGCGCGATCGTCTGAGCCGCAACGCATTGTTGAGCATTTAAACACAGAAAATCTCAAAAACAGCCATTTTACATCTTTAATATGTTCTTCTCCTATTATTGTGTTCTATTGCTGGAGTGTTTTCATTTAAAAGCCTTTAAAACAGCTGTAAATAATGTAGAGATCAGCACGGACGGAGCAGCGAGCCGCGACGCGTTGCTCTGCAAGTTTAACAAAAAAAAGTCACAGACATTTATAAGCACTCAGTTTCCCTTTTAACATGTTCTTCTGTTATTATTGTGTTCTATCGCTGGAGTGTTTTTATTAATTTAAATAATATTTTTTTTTTAATTTAAAAGCATTTAAAAGCTGCAAATGATGTAGTTTTGTGAGCACGGACGGGGAGCAGCGAGCCACAGATACACAGAATATCTGACAAGCTCATTTTACCTGTTTAATATGTTCTTCTACTATTATTGTGTGCTGTCGCTGGAGTGTTTTCATTTACAAGTCTTTAACACGTCCAGATAAAGATGTGTAATGAGGACGCTGCAGTGATCGCGCGATCGAGTTTTGAGTTTTACGCGATCGACGCTTTGAGTTTTACATGAAACAGCGCACAAACACCTGAATTTAGCTCTCAGTGTGTTCTAATGGGTGGATTGTATACAACCACTGGAATATTTTTGTGTAAAAGACGTGCAAATGCTGTAGATTAATGAGCACGTACAGAGCTCACTTGCTGATCGAAGCGGTCACAGATCTATGATCTTTTAGGCCGCGATCAAACCGAACGCGTTTTTTAGTTCTGAAAACGCGAGGCGCACCGCACTGCCTTTTTCTGGTGACTCTTTAAAAAAAAAAAAAAGAGCAGTGCGTTGCGGTTTTTTATGTTGCTAGGCAACCATCAAATCAGCCGTTCTGTCAATCTAATCAAAGGATTATAGCGCGAGCGCTCTAAAATCTTTGGTTTTTAGCTGTTTAGTAAACTGTCATATCAGCAAAAACCTTTAAAAAACACAGCTCCGGGTAACCCGCGATAGGCACCAAAAGTTTCTCCTTCATCACTGCAGTCTCCGATAAAACTTTCATCACCACAATGGAAGGCCCGCCTCTCCATTAATTCGATTGGACAGTGAAAAAAAACCGCGATGACGTCGGGCGCTTTTCCGCTCAGAGTTTTTTTTTTTTTTTTTTTTTCAACTTCAGGCGCACAGAGCGCTCCGGCAAAAACGCGAGGCGCCGGCGGCGCATAAACAGCACGCATGAAGCTCACTGCCAATAGAAAACAATTTTAAAAAGGCGCCTCTCGCTGCAAAAACGCTTTTCGGTGTGATCGGGGCCTTACACTGTTCTCTGGCCAGACAGTCATCATTCATGAGCCCTCGACCTGATAATGATCAGATACGTTGGTGTAGCTTGTCAGTATGAATTAAATTCATGCATTTATTTGTATTTTTAACCGATTTCAAAGTGAAAGTAAGTGAGTTAACCGCCTCCGCCTTCTCGAGTGGTATTGCTCCTCTAGAGGGGGCATTTTTTCAGCCAATGTAAGTCTATGGGAAATTTTTCATATTTAAAAATTAATAATAAAAAACTGTAAGTCTGATCAGTCTAAAAAGATATAGCAACAAAGTACCATCATACCCTCTGCCAAGCCAACATAATAATATGTCATGCTGTAACGGTAGGGCTAATACAGTACATCCCCTATGAACAGCACATGTGAATATTATGTAGACCTATTGTTTAAATCAAATTTATGCTTTAAAAGTAGAGTAATCATAGCAGTTTTCATCCATAGTATGTCCGTTTAAACGTTTGCGTTTAGCTTCAAATGGCGTCTTTGACTACAGTATTGTATAAAAATGATTTGCATTCCGATTTTGACATCAAAAGGCACAAAAATTTATTTTTTTTTCTCTTATTCCATGGAGTTTACCCGTTTACCTCCACCTGCTACCAGTGTTTTTCTGCAACCACTATGCGCGCAGCTGCAAGTTACGTCACAGTGACGTCTACTCGAAATTGGTCTACAGTAGTCAACATTTGAAGTAGATCAAAACCTTTCATCAAAGTTGTCCTAAAACCAAAACAGTACCCGTTCTTGTCTTAAGACAACTTTGATGAACTTTTTTGATCCACTTCAAATGCTGACTACTGTATATGTAGGCTAATCTGTTTCATAGTGTAATTGCTGACAAAAAAAATAGCCTATTATTTATTGTCTTGCTGATGGGCCTGCTTGACAACTGAATACATGTTTTACCGAACAACAATGTGTGTTTGCTAAATTACTTAATGACAGTCCAATTAACAGAAGATTATTATGTCATGTAGAACCGGCAATACCTTTAATAATTCCATTGTTAATATATTATAATCAGTGCCCCTGATGTTTTTTTATTTTTCTCAAATAAAACATAGACATTTTTATTTTACATGCACTTGCAATAAAATTGCAGAAAATAGTACAACTGTAAATCATAAAAGAAACAAGGTAGGAATTACGGCTTCTGTGACGTTTTTTGCATTCATGTGAAGTCAATACAATTGTAACATACTAAAGAATGCAAACTCAATGTTATTTTAAAATACATTTGTATCCTTCAAATAATAGCCTAAATGTAATTGTTTTTTTGATTATTTAGGATCATCCCCAGCAATGCTACACTAATAAGACCAAAACAAACACGCGTTGGCGATGACGTCACCATCTCGCTGCCATACCGTCTCAGTTGACAAAGTTCTGAAGATTCTTTAATATTTAATATTTTTATATCACTGTAACCCTGCAGTAAAAGAATGGAATTAGGGATGATGACCATCTATGATGATGATTACAGGGTACAAGCCTCTTGTCCAGAGCTCAGCTCTTGTCTAACTTGTTAATCCGTAAGCCAATAGCGTTTAAGATATCATGTAGAACAGGCAGCTCTTGTATGGAAGGCCGGATTATTAAAAATTTCTTTACACGTCACGTGTACAGACGTTATAACGCGTGTACACGTAATTGCGTCTACACGCGTTATTTCGTGTACAGACGTTCTGACGCGTAGACGCGTAATTACGGGTAGACGCGTAAACACAAGATTTCCGGTGTTAAAATAAAAGTCACATCCACTAGCGCGCAAAACCATAAATATATTTATTATTATAAAGTACATTTTGAGGCAAAACATAAGGTGCCTTATAAAACATTAATATAATAATATTAATAATGTAATATAATTGTAAATAGTTATTTGTTTAATTTAATTATTTCCTGTTTCTTGTTCAGGATATATAAAATAATGCTTGAAACTTAAGGGCGTTTTATATGAAATACACTTTAATCACAAGATTCAAAAGAAACGTTTACTCCAAAGCCAAAAACATGTGCAGTTTTCTATATGAAAACTAAAAACATTTCAATAAAAATCTAAACACACACACACACACACACAGCAGCAGCAGCAGCATAATTTTAGAAATAATTTTATTAAGTGAACAATTCACTTTTGACAATCCTGGTTGTCCTCCATGCTAATCTCGTTGTCTGGTAGTGCTGCAGGTCTGCAGATGGATACTACAGTCTACAGTTTTATGTTGATTATTTGTATTACTTATGGTAGATGTACCCTATGTTGTTGGATGTTCCCTATGGATGTTCCCCATCTTGTGTACAATTTTGCAATTAAAAAAACAGTTCCTCGATTGTGATTGGTTGAACTGTGTTCAAAGTTGTTGCGTTCAATACACCTGTGAAAAAATATTTATTTAAAGTTTTTATTTATTTTAAGTATATTTATTTTATGTTATTGTTTTTACAAAAGCTAAACTTTTTTTTTAATAATTAAAGCTTATTGCTTTATTGAGCGTAATCTTTTTCACAAAAACTCATTCAATAAGGGGCAATAGCCATATGTTAAATTTTGGGATCACTTAAGCAGTGTAAACTTTTTTTCTTTCCACCTGTATTTTAAAATGTATTTCGTATTTTAAATAATTTTAATAAATATGTATTGTTACATGTGTAATAAAGTTTGTAAATTATATTTTTAATCAAAATAACTATTTTAATATATGTCACTGAAACTAACTAACTCCTCTAACGCACGTATTTTGAAATGCCGCCTCCTTCTAGGTCATAATACGACGTCATTATCATGTGACCGCCAGGTGCGTTAGTGCGTATTTTGGTACGTCACTTTTATATGTATTATTAATTATTGACAGGTAATTATGTAGAGATTTACGTCACTATTATATGTTTAATTAATTGTATGCAAATTTCGATGTTTCCGGCCTTGCCATTGGCCAAACATTAACGTCTGTACACGAAATAAGGCGTGTAGACGCAATTACGTGTACACGTGTTATAACGTCTGTACACGTGAAGTGTACAGAAATTTTTAATAATCCGGCCTTCCATACTCTTGCAACCAATTCAAAGACTATAGACCAATTTCGAGCAGACGTCACAGTAACGTCACTTGCTGCTGCGTGCGCATAGTGGTTGCAGAAAAACACTGGTAGCAAGTGGAGGTAAACGGGTAAACTCCATGGAATAAGAGAAAAAAAATATTTTTGTGCCTTTTTTCAAAATCGGAATGCAAATTATTTTTATACAATACTGTTGTCAAAGACGCCATTTGAAGCTAAACGCAGACTTTTAAACGGACATAGTATGGATGAAAACTGCTATGATTACTCTACTTTTAAAGCATAAATTTAATTTAAACAATAGGTCTACATAATATTCACATATGCTGTTCATAGGGGATGTATTGTATTACCGTTACAGCATGACATATTATTTAAACCTATTACTATTAACCTTTTACAGAACATTTTCTTTTTGTATCTCACAATTCTGACTTTTTTGCCTCACAAATGCAAGTTTACATCTACTAATTCTGACTTTATAACTCGATTTAACAAAACGAATGAGTTTGTTAATTCTGAGGGGGAAAAAGCCAGAAGTGTGGGATATAGGCCGAGGGGAAAAGAGAGAATGACGAGTTGTTTTTCCTCTAGATTTGTGGAATATAATCTCGGAATTGTGAAAATAAAGTCAGGATTTTGAAATATAAAATCAAATTTACCTTTTTTTATTCTTTTATTCCATGGCTCCATAGACTGCCAATTGAACCGCCCATAAAAACATCATCCCGGTTTCGGATCTGTAAGACTATCCCACTATCTAACGCCACTTTCGTTGAATAACAGTGCTTATCGCTGCCAAATGACATCTAATCAATATAATCTACACTGTAAAAATAAAAATAAAAAACACAATTTGTTGAGTCATCTTAAAATAATTTGTTACCCTGCTGCCTTAAAATTTTAAGTTCAGTCAGCTAAAATAGGTTGAGTCAACTAGAAATATTAAGTTGTACTAAGTAACAACAAATATCTAAGTTGTCACTTAGTATAATTTAACATTTCAAGTTGAATAAACCTTTTTTGAGTTGACTGAACTTCAAATTTTAAGGCAGCCAGGTTACAAATTATTTTAAGTTGACTCAACAAATTGTTTTTTACAGTGTATACTCTTTAGTATTTTGTGCCGTAAATCTCTAGCCATAAAGGCTATCTCTCCCGGGTTTTCTGCAACCATGCTGTGTGTGCATCCCGAATGTTTACATACAGATAATTGGTCTTAATACCCAAGACACATATAGTGTCACTCATATAGTTTTGAAAGGAGAAAGATGCAACGCTCATTATGGCAGTGGAGCCTCGCCTTCTTAATGAAAGAGCCAGTCGTTGATTAGTAAGCTCAGCGCAGCTGCAGTTAGAAGTCCCGGTTGCTATAGAAACAGCGTTCGGAGACGTGCGCTCAGTACTACGCATGCGCACCAGCTGATCTTGCCTGAAAAATAAGCTTTTTTTAACGCTATGGGAGCATAAGGAACACTATTTATGAGGCAGTTCTTGTCAGATTTCATTAGCTATTTGAAATATGAAATTTAATCGTAAGCTTGGTGACCAGTTTTGGAGAATTTGATGTTTCCCATTCAAAGAGATAGAAGCTGCACTTGCCTGCCTGAGACGCGTTTCAAAGATGGCCGCCGAGTGAAATGACATGCCTTAAAGTGACTTTGAAGCAATTGTAAAGCCCTTTAGACGCGCCCCCATTCTGACATGCCCATTTCTCGACCAGCTAAATGCTACGATAATACTGTTGAAGATCTCATCTAGTTTCTAAAATGGATTATAATATAATAAACGGGTAAGATTTGAAAGCAGTTTCAACTCAGATTATTAATTAATATTCGAATAATTGTTTATTGGTGAAATCCGTGGTATAACTGTACATTATCCCTTAAAATGTTCATCTTATTTTAAGTTTAATGAGCTAATAAAATAATTAAATGCAAATCAATATTTTTGTGTCTAATTATTTAGTTTTGTGGCAGGTGTAATAAGCGGTATAATGTAAATTCACAATAGAGGGTTTGCCTTTTTGGCCAGTTACCTGGATGCGCAGCCATTTTGGCGCAATTTTTTGACAAATTAAAGTTAATAGGTGGTAAAGATACGTACGATCAGAGTATTATTTTTTTTTTTTATCCACGTTAATTTCACACTTGTCTATTACAAATATGCTGCTTTTTTTTTCATAATTACAGTGTATATGTTTTTCGTTATTTACCTCAAAAGAAAGGGTGAAAAGTGACAACATGCCCTGTATGTGGGGTACATTGTAACATGTGAGGGGCATGTTGTAACATGACCATATGACAGCTTAAAATGTTATCTGGCGTTTTTTAAGAATTAAAAAAATATCCAATTTTTGAGGTTCACAATGAACACATCGCAACCATGCGTGGGACGGCCCTGATCCCAAAACACAGCTATACAATATTGTTCAAACAATGTGCACAAATAGATGAAACACATTCAGACATTAAAAAAAAAAACACTTCCCTCCCTCCAAACACAGCTCTCATTGAACACGAGACACATAAAAGAGCCAAAATGCTTTACATTTCTTAAAATAATAATTTCTCAACATTAAACATCGATTGTCAGTCTTTATTCACCTGTTTCTTGTGGTTTCTTTTTAAAATCCATAAAAGTAAATAGTGAAAATTACATGGCTAATGTCATAGAATAGCATAGTTTAATATAGCGGGGCAGATTGTAAAGCAGTGTTACAACTTTCCTGGTTAGTGTCTTTGCTTACTTGCCAAGCAATAATAAACTGTCTAAGCTGATAAATAACAGATTGGCGATTAAAATAATAGCAGATTTGTCTCATTTTAAATGAATACTAAAAACTGAGATGAAAAATTTACTTCAGACAGAAATGTACTTTTATGGTAAAATAAATATTCAACAATATCTTCAAAAGGCTTTTGAAGTTTGGCACACTTTTTTCTCTGTATAGTGTTGCTATGGCAACTAGTAAATACTGCAAAACTGGTTATGTTAACCCCACGCTAGTTTGTGCCCCACGCACCCCTGTAATACTCTAAATGTTTTTCCCAGTCCAACCAATTAGTACAGCCCAAAACATGACAATGATTGACCATTTTCAGCAGCAATAATCAGCTAAATATGCAAGTTTAGTTCAGCTCAGTGGCACTGTTTACATTCAGTGCCGCCAATATGGCTGATTGATGACACGTTGTGAAAACACTCTATTTATAGTTTTCACAAATTACTTATTTCCCAAAATGTTGTTAAATTAAGATGTGCAGCTTACAAATTTTCAATGTGGTCTGAAACTTTGTGTGTATACTATAGCAGGTAGATTTGTAGTATGTAATTAGAATCAACAGTCTATTAAAAAATACAGTACTTGTTTAAGACTGAATGTTGTGTTATGAACAGTTACCTCTTTCACATATTCTGTGACAACCATCACTGCCCAGACGTCAGTCAAGCTGAAGTTGTCTTTCTTGTGATATTTCTTCAGTTTGGCATATGCGTCTCCCCAGCTAACTTCAGGACCGCTGAGTCTCTTGATGATTTTGTCTTTCACGGTGTCTAGTTTGGTGGACCAGTCTGGTTCTTTGTATAAGGAGGCCATGCACCTTCAGAGAAGAACATACTGCTGTCATTTTTGACATTCAACCCAATTCAATCTCTCTGTGTTTGTTGTTTCTCAGGGTTCGTACCAGGTGGATCCAGAGACTCCGCTCAGATAAAGGATGCAGTCCAGAAGACCCGCTTTATCCAGCTCAACCAGGGATCCCAGCAAACCCACCATGGCTCTTTGTCCTCCTCCAGAACCCAGTAATGCAATGTGAGGCACCTCATTCTGAAACACACACAGTTTGATTGTGCAAACATGAGCTACAACACCATTTAATAGTCATTTCAAGAAAGAATAGTAGACAAATATACTGTATAAAGTATAAGATGTTTGACCTGACTGCAATGTATCTCGAGTTCCTGCAGGCTTTGAAAAACAGTTTCTCTCCTTTTGATTACAAACTCTTCCTCATTCGTGTGTAGAGAGTGTCCGATTCTCACCTCACCACTGCATTGGCCACAAAACAAACAGACAGACAGACCAATGCTGAATTTAACATCACTTCTATTTCAGGGTTGAAACCACCATAGAAATGGCCAAATTGTCCCACCCAGTATTTGATATTTGACAAAAAGTTTTAAAAGTTACATTTTTAAACTGGTCCCCCTTTAGCAGTCTAAAAGCGCTCATCAGTGCCAAAATTATTGAGATGGCCAATCAAATCAAAGAGGGCGGGGCTTTATTGTTCACAGCAAATCCAGCGTTAGAGATGTTAGATGTGAATTGCAGAATATTTAACAACTGTGTTATGACAGAAATATTAAATGACCAACTGCTTGACTTTTGTATTGTAAATATAGTCTGGCATTTACATGATTCATGTAATTATACAATAAGCATTTTTTTTATGTTATGGTTTCAAAATATAAATGAAATTTACTGTATGCATATTCTTTAAAAAGTTTAAATTAGTTACTTTACAAAAAAACAAACTGTTTCTCTTTCTTTTTCTTATCCTAATTACTTTTAAATACTTTATTTATTTAATCCCTTTAAATTAGTAGTTCATTTCTATTGCTGTGTTTTTAATAAAAAAGACCCCACCCCCATTCATGGCCTTGTGCTATTTAATATGTTTTTTATTTTAGATGAAAACAACTCTAAACTTAATTTTCAAGTTGTTCACAGAATGATCCAGTTTGTAATAGACATTAATTGTGTGAGTAATGCTGTGCAGTACTTATATATAATAAAGTGTAGAGCTTCCATCATTAACAATCTGAGCAATTACAAACCTTTTCTGGTGTTTGGATGGACTCATCTGTAAAACAAGAGAGTTGACATTGAAGTTACAAAAATGTGAAAATGATTAAACCAATTGTTTTGATAAATGTAAGAAAAATGCTAAAAGTCATACCTCAAATGTCAATTATTAAGCCACCGTTTTTTTGATAGTGTATATAGTCTTTAGTTTGCAAGTCATTTGTATTGGCCAAGTTTTAATTTAGAGTTAAATTCATACTATTGTTAAGCTTTTTAGTTGATCTGTTGAAAAATATTTAACACATGTACTCACTGTTCTTGTGTAGTCTTGTGAAATCCTGAGTTTCAGCAATAACAGCAGCAGCCGTTGTTCCACGTATCGGGCTGAAGATGCTCTTTTATAAGGCTCTGGATCATCATGTGGGTGGAGATGGTGAACATGAAATTCAGTGAAAACGGGAAAACAGAAAGCTTCCGAAAAAGTTTCATGTGGGGACTTTTTGTTAATTGCTGAACAGGTAGGCTTGCAAAGATTAAGTCATATTTCTTGCATGATAGTTTTTCTTTAACACTCATGACTGTACATTATAATCTACAGTACAACAACTTTTATTTCCCAGAGTTTTCAGATTTCAGCTTTATTGTTGTTAAATGAAAGTCACATTAAAATATTTATTTCTGCTACATTGCACTTTTATGTCTAAATTTTATGGTTTTACATTTGTTCTAGACGTTAAATGTTAAACTATGAAAAATCATATTTAAAAAAGACTATTACTGCATTTTTAAAACCATGATAATCTGAACAAAGAACAAAAAGCGTTTTTTTTTTTGTTTTTTTTTTTTTTCCAATGGTGACCATTCAAAAATGGGTTCAAAAGAGCACGTTTCAAGACTTTTTGGCTTATATAGTTTGCATGCCTGTAATGCAAGCAAGTTGAAAATCATATCTTCATTCCATTTCAGATCATTGGATCTTCCAAACTTAAAATTTTTTGAATTTGCTAATATTTACTTTGAAGAAAGATAGACATGTATAATGATGAAAGCCAAAATATTTAATGTCATAGATGAATATTTACTGAGTAATCCACTATTTTGTAGAGGGAGGTCAAAACGGCAGTTTGCACCTTAGATTCAGAGTAGAGATGCGCGGATGAGCTCAAGCGTCACCCGAATCCGCAGCTACAAATAAATTTTCCGCCCGCCACCCACCACCCACCCGCACCTGTGTTTTTCTCCGATTTAGACAACCGCACCCGATCGTCATTTGCAATTATTCTAATTCTTTGTTTTGGATGATGATATGATGAATTGATGGTTCATTTTTAACAGCAGATTCAGCTGATCTGCACATCCCTGCACACATATATTCAAATCAGTTGTCTTGAACCACGCTAAAAAATAAGATGCATCTGGACTGAGTTTCAACTAGGGATGAAATCGGTTGGGTGTTTGAACTGGGTTCAACCCAGTTTAAGAAATTTTGGTCTTTCTAATTCTTTACATTTTAATGTATTGTTTTCGTTCTCATGTACTCTTTCAAATTAGTAATCAATTTTTGGAACAAATTAATTTTAATACTCGGCGTGCCTCCACTTGAAATGTGGTCTTGCGTATGTCTGCTTAATTTTTCTTTTGAGAGAGGTATTATCAGGCGCAAAATCAATGGGTTTATTTCAAAAAGGCCGGGGCCAGGGTCCTGACCGGCTTTGCTGGGTGCTTTGAGCGAATATTTGCATTTATTCATTTAATTAGAAATGGCAGCCTGTCATGATTTTGCAGCATCTTTATCCTTTTTTTTCTCAGCTTTAATATGGATAAAATCTGTTGACTTTAGCTCTTTGTGATTAAAAACAACGGTATAATTCAGTTAAAATGACCAGTTTTTCTGAAAGACAAAATATTGTTGTTAACAAACTTTCCTTTTGGCATCTTTATTTTTAATGCCCTCTCTCAGTTCCAGAGATATTGGAATTTCAATATGACTCCAGAAGTAAATCGTTCAATTGTACACATTTTCAGTGGTCAAAAACCAAATCTGGGTCAGTTTGAAAAAATATAATACTACTTTTCTTTTAAAGAGGAATGTCTAGGAATGTATCTCATTTCTTTCTATCAAGACAACTGCATTGAACATACCTGTCTTTTTCCAAATTTTGCCTGCCTATAACTCAATAAGTATTACGGATATTGCAATATGATTTTAGATTCTAGTTGTTAAACTTTTCTTTTGAAATCTTAATTTCCAAGGCCCTACATCATTCTCTGAGATACTGGGATCTCAATGAGGCTCCATGTCCAGATTGCTGACTGTTACCCATTTTCAGTGGTCGAAAACCAAACAAGGTCAGTTATTTAAAATGCAAATTTTATTTAAAGAACAAAGAAGAAATAATGTTGAAATTAGAATTGTATCTTGTTTCCCTCTATCAAAACAATTGCATAAAACAGCTGTCTGAATGCCAAAAGTTCACCGTATCCCTAGTTTCAATCATTATGTGTTCTTCAGTTTTTCATATTTGCATTGTAAACAGTAATGACTAGATAAACACAAAACTACATTTGGTTTTTGACCACTGAAAATGGGTAATATTAACAAATTTGGACCTGGAGCCATATTGAAATTTCATTATCTCTGAAACCAAACCATACAGGGCCTTAAAAATGAAGATGCCAAAAGAAATTGGCACATAATGCAACAAAGATTGATAAAGTCAACAGATTTTACTAATAGAACTAGCAATCTCTGTGTACACATAAGATAAAGATGCTGCCATCTTTCTGAAGTCATTTTTACCCAGCTGTAACTTCTGAATCTAAGGTGAACATTGCCATTTTGACCTCCCTCTACAAAATAGTGGATTACTCAGTAAATATTCATCCATGACATTTAATATTTTGGCTTTCATCATTATACATGTCTATCTTTCTTTAGAAAAAAATATTAGTAAAATCAAAAATGTGAGCCATGGAAGTTTCTGAAATGTGGTTGATTTGACACAGAACGACCCATTGCAAATATGTTACGATTCAAACTGAGTACAATTGAGGTTGGGAGTTTATATCTGTGTATCTCTGAAAGGAACTGACTGTCTTTAGCAAAGTTTAGAAGATGTATTTTCTTTTCATCTTGGGTTAGGATAGTCAAATCTTGCCTAAACCATGAAGTACTCACCTGCCAGCAGGTTGTTGTTCTTCAGAAATGATGTAGAAGGCTCCCTTTGATTGCTCTTGTTTGTAACCTCACAGGAGACAGTCGTAACAATAGAATTTCTTATTTAATTGGTTACAATACAAAGCAGTTGTCCTCAATAGGGTATCAGGTGTCCTTCACACCCAATGCAGGCAGCATCTGATGAGTGGTTTACTCCTCAGACCTTTTATACTTCTTTTTGGAGACATCCAGTTACATATCAATGTCTGTGACTCTAGATAAGACGAATGTCCTTCCTCTTACACTCTGCTTTGTGTGTCTAGCACTCTTCCTCTTCTTCACCAAAGTCTTTGTCTGTCTCATCTCCGCTTGATGTTGCAACATGCTCTCTTCACCACTATGTACCTTCTCGTTAAGCTTTGCCAAACTCAGCGGTCTAACTTTCACAACTGTTGCTTATTCATCCTAACAAAGCAAGTATTACAAGTGCAAACATTTCTTATATCAAAGCATATATGGTGTTAACATAAAAACAAGCATATAACATATTAGCAATATCAATGTCAATATCCAAAACAATCTAGTGGTGTGTGAATTTATGACAGCATTGATAAAGCAGAACTTCTTCACACCTAACTTCCGAACTTCACTGTGGGAATCAGGCACTTTTCACTGTACTCACGGTATGAGGGTCAACATTTCAAAATGATTTAGTGTCATGAGACCAAAGTATGGATTCCCAGAAGTCTATATTTTGTAAATATGGGCTTGGACAAGGCTAAATAAGTTTCTTGTTCATTGACTGCAGTAGTACTGACTTCCAGTACAGACAACAACCATGCATTTCACTTCCAATGTTGCGCTTTTTCCATCTCTGAAACAATTACTTTCCATTTCAGCCTGGTCTCATTGTTTTTACGTAGGTATTTATACGTAACGTTTGGAGGCACAAAACGTACATTTTTATTGACGCTAAAATGTACAGTTTAGACGTATTTCAACGTTTAACACATACAAATCGATACATATTTTTAGCTAAAAAACGTAAAATATTTTTAACACATATCATTGAAATTAGATTTTTACATTTAATTTTAAAGTGATTTTTTTTAACCTACCCCCAAACCTAAACCCACCCGTTTCATAGCAAATACGCAGTTTTGTCATTTTATTAAAAACATGACAGAAGATAAGTGCAATCATAGTCATATTGCAAAAATGTCAAAACCAGTACCAAAAAGCAGTCCACATGACGATGCGTTGTAGCCGCAGTCCTCTGGTGGGATACGGAAGGTTTGTGTGAGGTGCAGAGCAGAATTTAAATTGTTAATCGCTGAAAATATTATCCAGATTATTTTCCATACCTGTCCTTGAAGGCGCGCGCGCATCAT
Source organism: Labeo rohita (assembly GCF_022985175.1). Taxonomy (NCBI): domain Eukaryota; kingdom Metazoa; phylum Chordata; class Actinopteri; order Cypriniformes; family Cyprinidae; genus Labeo; species Labeo rohita. The sequence continues at coordinate 95,192 of NW_026128022.1, read as the reverse complement.
TCAAAACACACCTCACCAGAAACACAGCAAGTAGTGATCTGTGACGAATTCAGGCGAGAGCCAATGAGCGTTCGATTTTCCTGCAGTAAATCCCGTAGTTTCTTGATGCGGCGCTATTTGAATTTGTAAAATGCACTTCAGCGCGGGTTTATTGCTGTTGCTGTTGCTGTTGGACTCGCTCCTCGGGATGGAGATGAAGATCGCCAGATAAAGGCTTGAATTTGGGTTCGTTCTTTGGATCTAGAAAATAATTTTTAGGGTGGCAAAGGGGTGGCAGAGGGTGTATGAGGGGTGGCAACACCAAAGCAAGCCCCCATGCGTATTTTTGGTAATTTATAGTCTGACATACACAATTGTGTTTACAAATATTGCATTACCATTAAGTAATCATCTATACTGTTTAAAATGAAAAATAAATAACATTTCAGTATCGATCATGGCACCAAGTCAATAAACAATATAAGAAAACTTAAACGGGTTATAAATGTTTCTGAGCTTGTATCACTAAAGAAGACATGCAATTCTATTAAATTACTACTTAATAATAAATCATGTTTTAGTGCAAGTTTAAGATGTTAATGTCGATGACTTAATGTTAATTTCCTAAGAAAGAAATATAATAATATCAAAGCACTGAAACTCTATCAGTTTTGGAAATAATGTTTGATTTTCTGTTATTAACAGAGGTGGGAATGTCTGTAATCACTAATAACACACCATACATCAACCATATAATCTAGGAACACCCCAGCAACTGCATAGCGAGAGCCTAGCAACCACCCAGAATATCCTAGCAACCAACTAGCAAAACTTTAGCAAACATCTAGAATATGTAAGTATTTATGTTTTTAAACAAGACTTTAAGACAAGCCAGCATAAATTTGTCTTTCGAACATTTCAATCTAGTTATTACAGGTATTCTTACACACAATTCAACGATGACTTTCCTGCCCAGTGAGCACTCATGAGATCACTAACAAAAATAAAAAATTTATCTTATTAGGAATTATTTGCAACTCAGTGACTATTACAGTATACAACATGAATTAAATTACAGATTGCTAATTCAGCAATTAACTTTTGGGAAAAAATAATTTTCATTTTACTACTGTAAAGTAATCTTGCAGCAGAAAGTTCAAATACCAAAGAACTGTATATGAACTTGGTATGCACCACAATATAGTACAGTAAAATATTTTAAAAAGTAAATTGAGCATCCTCTGCACATTTGGCTAAATTTCAATACAGTATACAGTACTATAGCCATGGGCGACATTAGGGGGGGCAAGGGGGGGCAGTTGTAGTAATATATCCGCTGTCTGGGTGAAGTTCCAGTTGATGGTAACCAGCCCTGAGATCAAGTTTTGAGAAGACTTGTATGACATCATCAATAGTTGGTGTTAAATGACGCTCACGTTGTATGGCTGTATTGGCCTGGCGCATGTCAACACATATTCTGACTTTATCAGGATCTTTTGGTTTTGGTGTAGTTACAATTGGAGAAACCCAAGGTATTGGACCTGTTACAGCTTCTATTATGTCGTCATTTGCCAGCTTTTGTAACTCAGCTTCCACTTTCTGTCGAACTCGAACTCGGCACTCGTCTATGTGGATGACATGTAGGTTGGACGTCGGGATTGATATGCAGCTTCACTTGGAAGTTTTTCAGTTTGCCTATTCCTTTGAACAGTTCTGGATAGCTTTCACCAAGTACATCAGCTACTGTGCGTATTGTGTTTGTATAATTGACAGCACTGGTTATATTTATTAGTCCAAGCTCTTGTGCTGTTCCATAGCTTAGGAGGGTGTGGCCGTCGTTCTGAAGAACATAGAACTTGGTTTCTGTAGTGCTATGTGATGCTTGAACATTGCACTGGAATACACCAATGATAGCCAGAGCACTGTCAGAGCCATACACAAAAATTTTAATTGTCACTGCTCTGAGCTGTGGCTTGGGTGTGAGTTTATCAAACACTGCTTTGCTGATAATATTTACAGCAGCTCCTGAATCTATCAGATCTATAACTTTGGTGCCGTTTATTTCAATTTGTGTCTGAGGCTGTTGCTGGCATGTATTGCTGTTCAAAACAGACACATAAGCGTCCTCACTGCTCGACGAATCATCTTGTGCTTGGCTGGTGCATGCTGTTGCGACTTGCTTGACCCTTCGCAGTTTGTTGCGTTGCTTGTGATGGGGATGGTCATTATGTTTAGCGTGCTGAGTGGGTGTCTTAGTGCTGGACTGACACACTTTTGCGTAGTGATTTAACTTTCCACACGCTTTGCATTCTTTTCCTTTAGCAGGGCAAGCACCTTGATGTGGATATGTTCCTCCACAGTTTCTACACTGAGTGTTAGGTGTCCGTCTGCTGGTGGTTTTGAATTCAATTTGCTGCTTATGATTGTGATATAATGCATTGACAACACCCGCTGCATTTTGTTCAGTTCCTGCTGCTTGTTGTTCAGAAATTTCTAGTGTTCTGCCATGATCTAGCAGAGCCTCTAAAGTCAAGTCTGGTTCTCTGAGTGCTTTTCTACGCAGCCTGGACGAAGTACAGCTTTGTATCAACTGTGCCTTTATCTCACACTCAACATCAACAAAATCGCAGTCTTTTGCAAGCATTCTGAGTCTAGTTTGGTACGTGTCCAGTTTTTCTCCAGGTTGCTGCACAGCTTTTCTAAATTGATAAACAAGGTACTGCGTATTCTTTTTAGGAGAAAAATAGCCGTTTAGTTTCGTTTTTGTTTCTGCATAGCCGTCTTCTTCTGCTGCAAATGTGTCATAGATGTCATGCACTCGTTCACCAGCGAGGTGCAGCAAAAGCGCTTTTTGTCTAGCGTCGCCGGTAATGTTCATAGCAACAAGAAAGTTTTCAAAACGCTGTATCCATTTTTTCCACCGAGTTCCTAACGAACTGGGGTCCGTTTCTGTGTCAAACGGCTGGATGGGTGCATGATTCATCACTGACTGCATGGCTATGGCTTTGTATTATGGCTGTGTGCACTCACTCACGCACAGACAGGCTTTCTTCAAAGGCTTCATGCACGCGCTGAGATCGCGGTGATTGCACGTTCATATCCTCGTCGCCATTGTAGTGTTTCTGTACGTCTCATGCTCTTTAACATACGTGCTCGTAAAGATGCTAGCAGACGGAAATGCTGGAACGCTCACAAGCTGTTTATTATTGCTTCCATCACCTGTGATTGCATACTTTTTTTTTTTTCTTTTTTTTTCCAGTTACATTTATTTTGCAATTATGTACATATTAATACAAATATATACATCTCACAACAGAAGTAGAAAAAGGGTATACAGAGAGAATAATAATAAAATAAAAAAGAAATACACAAAAGAACAAGTGCATGTACATGAGTAAAAAGGATCTATGCCAGGGATAAAAGAAAAATTAAAATGAAAACATTTAACTAACCAAATTAAATTTACACAGTGCTTCATAAGTCTTTTTAGCTTTTCTGTTTCTAATATTTTGCAATGTAATACCATAGTTTAATTTCTTTAATAAAATGTTCACAATTTGGCTTAGCTTTTGTCCATTTCTTTACATGAATGTGATATTTTCCAAGTAAAACAATTAGTTGAGTAAGAAAGGAAATTGTACTTTTAGAATCAATAGTATCTTGTACAAAAAAATACAACATCATACATTTCTATTTGTATTAATGTACCAAACATTCTAGAAATGAAGTTAGAGACATCTACCCAAAATAATTTTGAGTATACACATTGAAAGAAGAGATGAGTCACAGACTCTTTAACAACACCACAAAACTCACAAGAATTTTCTAAATCCAATTTGAACCGTTCAAATAATTCTTTAACGGGGTAAATTCTGTGTAATATCTTAAAAGATACCTCTTTTACTTTATTACTTACAAAAAATTTACTTGTTATCGACCATACTTTCTTCCACTCAATGTTTTCATATTTAGATGACCAAAAGACTGTTGAGCATGGCACATAATTATTCTTTAACAGATTTCTAATATATCTATTACTGCATTTATCTTTAACAATATTAATATCGCCAATAAATATATCACGAGTCAATGATTGTTGGTCAGTATTAATGAAATGCACAGAATTACGTAATAATGAAACAACTTTACTTGGAATTGCATCAAAAATAACAGCATAGTCTTTTGGTCTCACAGGAATTTCAATTTTTTTAAGGAATTCTGTGTATGTCAAAAGCAAACCATGTTCATTAAGCAACTGACTAACAGTAAATATTCCATTGTCATACCATGACTGATTAAAGATAGATTTCTTTTTATACAAGATATCTCAATTATTCCACAGAAAACATCGATGTGGTGTGAAATTGTGCTTATATATTAACTGCCAAGCCAGCAATGCCTGCTTATGAAAACTTGCCAATTTAATTGGGATTTTATCAATAGAAAAATTACATTTTAAAAGAAAATTAATACCACCTAAAGAATTAAATATAAAATTGGGGAATATATGCCACACAGTATCTTTATTTTTAACGTACTCAATTATCCATTTTATCTTAAAAACCTCACTGAGGTCTGTAAAATTTAACACTTCAAGGCCTCCAAATTCTTTACTATTATTTAAAATATCTTTTCGTAAGTAATGAGTTTTTTTTTTCCAAATGAAATCATAAAGAATCTTATCCAAATCCTTAACAACATTCTTTGGAACTTCCATTGACATTGAAACATATACAGACCTTAAGATTCCTTCTACCTTTGACAGTAAAATACGACCAAATAAGGACAAGTCTCTCATTAATATCTATTTTTAATCTTCTCAACAATAGGTTTATAGTTTAATGCATTTCTTTGGTTCAAATCTTTACATACTATTATACCAAGATATGTGATAGTGTCTTTAATCGGTATCTCATTAACTTCTTTCAAAGGACAGTCTCTAAGAGAGAATAAAACGGATTTGTTCTTATTCATCTTTAATCCAGAGACCTCAGAAAATTCATCTATACAGTTAATTACACTCTCCACTTCTTCACTGTTTTTGACAAAAACTGTGGTGTCATCTGCTAATTGACTGAGTTTAATCTCTTTGTCAAATACTGAGATTCCATGAAAACTAGCTTTTTTAATATGAGTGGCCATCACTTGTGCAACTAATAAAAAAAGAAGAGGCGATATCGGGCACCCTTGCCTTATCCCACGGCACATATTAAATCTCGGACAAGTGCCATGAAACAATTGGACCGAACTATTACAACCATTATAAAGAGTTTGAATTGCTTTTTGAAAAAATATACCAAAGCCAAAAAAATCTATAACTTTGAACATAAAAGGATGTTCAATAGTATCAAACACTTTACAAAAGTCAATATCTCATCTAAAATCAAATGTCTATAGTCAATTAAATCAAGAATTAATCTAATATTATTTCCAATATAGCATCCTTTCAGAAAACCTAATTGCTCTTAATCAGTTATCATATTTAGACATTGTTTAATTCTTTTGGCAAATATATGTGAATAAATTTTAGTGTCATTGTTTAACAAACTAATTGGTCTCCAATTTTCTAAATATAACTTATCTTTGTTAGGTTTTGGTATAAGTGTAATTACTCCTTGTTTTAGTGATGCAGGAAGTTCTCCAAAATCAACTGATTCTTTAAAAACAGCAAGTAAAAAGGGTGCAAGATCATTACAAAATGATTTATAAAACTCCCCTGTCAATCCATCATTCCCAGGAGATTTATTTTCTTTAAGAGTGTTAATGCAGTCTATAACCTCTTGAATATTTAATTCTTTATCACATGAATTCCTGAAATCTGTAGTTATCTTATTTATATTCTCAGATAAGTTGCTAAGAAAGAAATCTGCATTAGTTGGTTGATTAAGAGAGCTATACAATTTACTGTAGACTTTTCTCCTGCTTCCAACCATTTTCGTCTTGACCTAACAAATGCTCCTCTAGCTTTCTCTTCATAAATATTGTCCAAATCATTTTGTAATGTTCCAAGTTTTAATAAATCATTGCTTGACATATTTTGGTTATTTCTGCATGTAATAGAAATAATTTCACTAATTATCTTGTTCTCATTTTCTTTTTTCTTTCTTGTAACAGATTTTCCATAGGATATCGCCAATTTTCTTATTTCAAATTTAGTTTGTTCCCAGTATTTACCATAAGTCTGTGTCATAGATGCCTGTTGCCAATATTTATTAATTAAGGTCTTGATCTGAGCACAAAACTCATTATATTTTAATAGACTACTATTTAATTTCCAATATCCTCTCTTAACCTTATTTGACTGACTATCTTGAAAGTTAACTTTAATAGATATGCCTTTGTGATCAGTTAAAATAGAGGGTTCAATAGTCACAAATTCTACTTTATCTTTAACATGTTCTGAAATAAGCCAAAAATCAATGCGTGATTGCAGAGACTTGTCCTTATTACTCCAAGTATATGTGAGAGAAGATGGGTTTTTATATCTCCAAATGTCAAATACATTTAACCTTAAACAAACATTGCTTAATTCATTTACAGTATTGTCAACTTTAGGGGGCCATCTATCCTGTTTTCCATCAAAAACAGTGTTAAAGTCACCACCCCAAATTACTTCAGCAGTTTTGAGTGTAAATAATTAATATAACTTTCAATATCTTGAAAAATTAATCCATTATTTTTTTTTTATTGTTGGTGGCATAAATGTTTATGATGATAAATTTAACCTGACTTATCTCAACAAGAAGAATGACCCAACGACCTTGATCGTCTGTTTTGTGACTTATTACATGTCCTGAAAACGTATCCCTTAAAATAGCGACACCTGCTGTTCTATTTGAAACACCAAAAGAAAACCATATATCACAGCCCAACTGACTTTTCCAAAAAGACACATCATCTTTGCAGGCATGAGTTTCTTGAATGAAACAAAAATCGGCTTCTTTACCTTTACAAAACAGAAACAGAGCTTTTCTTTTTAGCATGTCTCGTATACCCCTGGCATTAACAGAAAATGTTGTTATCGACATAACTCGAACAAGAGAGAACAAAACCTTAATAAACCAGTTAGGTAAACAGTGAAGATTTAAAGTGTTGAGAGTTCAAAGATTAGTCACAGCTAATTCTGAGATCCTGTTTGCTTTAATTTGAATAACAAAATAAAATAACGTCTCGTAAACTTAATATCAGATTACACTTGGATAGCCTATTAATTAAGAAAAAAAAAAAAAAAACAATTCACATTTTAAAAGAATTGTACCCTAGTAAAGCAAACAGAATTTCCGTGTTACAGTCATTTCAGATTCAAAACCCACCGTACAGAGAGTAATGGTTTAACTCTTGATTTCTTTACCATCAACTATTGCCTTGATTCCAACAAAAAAGGCCCTTTTGCCTTCTTTCCGTGCTTTGTCGATCGATGGCCAAAGGAGATTCCGCCTAGCCCTGTCTTTGATTGTAAGGTCTTCTTTGAAGTACATCTTGTTCTTCTTGAGAAAGTCATTTCCTTTTGCTCCTTTCCATGTGAGGTCCCGCGCTGTCCTGGAAGTGAATCTTATTATCACCGGCCTTGGTTTCTTTCCTTGCCGCTGTCGTAGGATCTTCCAACTCGGTGAGCAATGTCCACATTACTAGCCACGAAGTTACGATCTTTCTCGACAACCACCTCTTTGCAGATTTCCATTACCCGAGCCTTGACGTTATCCTCCGCACACTCGGTCAGCCCCTCCAAGCGTAGATTCCATCTCCGACAGTACCGATCCTGATCATTTAGTCTGTCATCCAATTCAGAGATGCGCTTCAGGTTTGCTTCATTTTTGCTTTTCAAATCTTCGTTCTCCTTCCGAATGTCGAATATTTCTGAATGCACCACTTCCAGTGCTTCCTTTAACAGGTTGATGCTGTTCGAATTTTCTTTTACCATGTCTTTTATTTCTTCGGATGACTGTCTGATTATTTGAATAATGCTTTGCTGTACCTGACTTAAGGTCAAGTCATCCGTTGCATCACCTTTTGCATGCTTTTTCGGCGGAGGGGCTTTGGATGGTGTATTTGGAGTTGAATCTCAATCTCCTTTTTTCCGCTGACAACTATAGGAATGGGTTTCACTAATAAGTCTTTTTTCCGTCGTTCTTTGGAGTTCAATGTCCATCTCTTCAGGGGCTGACATTTCCATGATAACTTCCAGACTCTTCTGTTCAAGTGAGAAACCACAAAACTAGTTCTGACTGACTGTAGTACTTTTAACAAATCTTATAATACGTGTGACTTATTTCTTACATCAACATTTGCAAGATATACCCGAAGTTGTTTTAAGCGCTAGAGCATGTGCGTCTACTCAAGCCGCCATCTTGGAAGCTCCTTTTCTTCCCTGTGGTTGCATACTACCGCAATCCAATATATGGGAGGAGCGTCACATCCTGTGTCGTCACAGGTCAAACCAAATATATTACACTCCCAAAACAGCTTATACTACTGTTTCAGCTATTAAAATAGTCCAGTTTTGTATGCAATGGCAAAGTGATTATATTTCGTTTTTTTATCAAGTTAATTTAAACGTTTTGTAGCTTTTTTTTTTTTTTTTCGTAAATTATGTTTTTGTTTTTTAAAGTAACGACAAAGCGGCCAGCGTAAGACTAATCATAGTCTGTCTGATAAATTTTGCCTTCTCAAATCATCACGACTTGCCTAAAATAAAATAGCTATAGATATAAAACAGTTCAAGTATAAAACAATGTTAGTTTAAACGTTAAACCTAGATAAATGTGTCCTATTAGGCGCATATCAAATAATTTGTGTGGAGAGTGGAAGCTAAAGCCGCTTTGCAGAACATGGAGGCGCCAGCGCGATCACTTGCATTTTTTTTCAGTGGAAACTATTTTAAATATTCCGTCATTTTTGCTGATAAAAGTAAAAATAATACATCATTCGGAACTGTAAATGGTTTACTTTTATTTGTGTGCACTCACAATATCAACAAAACGTGGCAAATGGTGCTTCTAACAAACATGATGCGCTGTCTGTGGTCTCAACAGGAGCGCTTCACAAAAATGAACCGAAACTCAGCGAATACTTAACTCACAGACATGATACATATCTATAGAAAGCTTTACATTATAACTTAACGAAATAAAGCAAATCGAAAACAAAAACTATTTCATTATGTAATCTTTAAGGATGCATTTCTCTCTAAAGGCGCATCCAAAGAGGAGATGGCGAGTCAGGATCGGCAACTTCATCCTTGCGTCACTGACTCAGAAAACACGAGTTTATTAATGAATAATTCAAAAATCCCATTACTATTTCCCCCCGACACATTCATAGTCATAACTTTTGCCGGTGTTTCGGGGCAAGCTTTAGCCTATTGTGTGCGCTTAAACGCGGAACTGTTCCAGCTGCGCTGCTGCTGACGGAGACACTAAACGCCTTCCGAGCCGATCTCGAAAGTGAAAGCAAAAATGAAGTCTCGTGTTGTTTCCACCAGCGCGGATTTTTTTTCATCGCCTTATCTGGCGGATGTCTAAAACATAAACATAAAATGAAGCCTAAAACAGGCCCGAAGCCCGTCCCGAGTCTAAACTATGACGTAAAAATTGGCCCGAAGTCCGGCCCTAGGAACGTAAAAAAGTCGGGGCCCGTCGGGCTCGGGCTGCAGTTCAGGGCTCTACCGGGACATATCAACCAGTAGCCTAATTTCATTGCCAGTAACGGACGGTAAAGTTCAGAAATGAATAGTATGCGATTTATGACAAAACAGTCGCACAACTGATCGTTCATTTTTTTCTTAACGTGTTTCACCTTTAGTAACAACGAATTAAAACGGATACGTCACGTGAGACGGGAAAAAGACACGGAAAATCAGAAAAGCAGCGTGCACATTTGGTTAAAAATGAAAGGCTGTCAACTGACACTTAAAACGGGAAGCTTTGCCAGATTCAAGAGTCGAAAGCTCGTCCACAGTTTAGTAACGCTGGCAACCTCTTCCATGACTGCGCTGTATTGACTGCGTTGGTGTATTGCAATACGGTAGGGGATTGTTTTGATGCTTATCTGAATTTTTTTTTCTTCCCCCCCCCTGACTCAAGAGTCAAATGTCGCCCATGACTATAGCAGTTTCTTGGTCTCCTGACGCAAGACTATATCTCTGGGTAGTCATTTCTCAGTTCTGCAAAAATGCAGTAGGCTACACATAAAAAAATGGGTACAAATAAATTTTGCCAAGTCACACTATTGAACATGTGCTACAGTTTACTGTACATGTAGAATAGTGAAATTTCCAGCATCTAACGTACTGGTACTGTACTATGTAACTATACTGTATGTGTAGGTATAATACCCATGTAGATGATGTGTTCATTTCTCTCTCCGTTGTTGGATACAGAAATTCTAATAAACTCTGTTAAACTTTTTGAGAAATGTGTCTATGTTTTGAGAACTGAATGAATGGTTTGGGGATATGAGCCAGCTAAAATCAGTTTCATTTTGTTAACAATCGAGAAAACTGCAATACGACCAGATGCTTACCTCTGCTATTAGTTTCCGTGATCGTCATCTTCTTACTGATTTCATGCTATTATTTTGTCGGATGCGGCAAAAAGGCCTATATCCACGATTAAAGTGGAACGAGCGGTCCGAGAATCGGATCACCAAACAATTACGCGATGAATCTCAGACATATCCGGACGGGATTAGATTTCTCAGAGGACTTCTGAGGTAGCCGAGAGGCAGTAATTGTCTGATTCACGAACCAATATACAACAATTCGTTAGTGAAGTGGGCCGCGCGTTGTGTTTTTGACTCAAAAGGAACCGGTTCATAAGAGTCATTTGTTAATGAAGCCGACTACACTGGACGCGCTGCGTGCGCGTGCAACGATCATGCACAGTTTATTCATAGGCGGGGGCACCCACTGGCAGACAAGCCAGCAGCAGAATTTTTTATATATATATTGTCTATATTCATATATTTATGTAACATAATTTATGTAACATATTCTACATTAAAATACATTTAGAATTAACAATGACTGCTGTACAAAGAGTAAAAACTAAAATAAAAAATAAAAATGTACATTAGGTTACCTAATGCAGAGAATAGCCTTGCTGCCATAGGCGGTGTACTGCAACACCGGTTACGTCACTTGCCCACTGCGGCACCGACCACCACCGTCGTTTTGATTTGTTTATAGTAATAAAATATTATTTAGTTCAGTTAGAGAATAAACACTACAAATAAAACTGAACGCGGCTGCTCGATGCAGAGTAGGGCTGCAACTAACGACTATTTTAATAGTCGACTAGTCACCGACTATTGAAACGATTAGTCGACTAATCGAATAATTATTACATTTTTCTAAAATTTAGCATGAGATTGCTTTAATTCTGTGGAAAATGATAGTAAACACAAGAAAGAAGGGGGTACTTCAATGAAAAATGCATAGTTTATTGAACTTTGCTGCTGATAGGCCGATTCATACTAAAAGTAAATAAAAATGCCCTGTCTAAAACCAATTAGGCACAGTGCTCGGTCAGTATAGACATAAATGCATAAATAAAGAAACTCTATTATTTTTATAAAGGACAGGCACATTTGTTTTATAAGAAAATATAAATTAAAATCAAGTAAACATTTTCTTCCTGTAAACCAGGGGCAGGCACATTAGCAGCAATAAAACAGTAAACAAAAATATTAAGTGCATTTTGTGAGATACATTCAGTGGTCAATCTGCTGCAAAAGAACTTTACAACTCGTCTCAACATTATGAAATCTAACGGTTTTAAAATAAGCTTTCAGAGTCGTCTGAATTTAAGTTGTAAACATGGCACAGTCGGGCATAACGTTAAATCCTTTTTTTTTTTAAGCGAAAATACGCTTATAAAATGTACAATGTACATCCAAAACAAAACGTATTGGCTTCCATGTTATTTAAATCTTACCGAGGCGAGTCAAACTCCGTTTCATTCAACTGTCCAACGTGCTCTCTCTTTAAATGTTCGTGCATCACTGAGGTGCTGCCGTGATACGCAAGGACTGCTTTGCAAACCATGCAGGTAATCTTTTTATTCGCCGTATCCAGGCTAAAATGCTCCCAAACTTTAGATGTTTTGGTACGCGCAGCTGCTGCGTTGGACGCCGCCATTTCTGTATATTATCGCTCAGCAGAGAAGCTAATGCGCATATGTGCGACTCTCGGCAGAGATTGTAATGAAGAGAGATGCCTCACTCGGTCGGAAAAAAACATGTCTGGCGACAACTTCGACAATGAAATTCATTGTCGACTATTTCGTTAACTATTTCAGTAAGATCGTTATTCACGTCGGCACAAATGATGTTCGACTTCGCCAGTCGGAGATCACTAAAAATAATGTTAAAGAGGTGTGTGAACTTGCGAGTACGATGTCAGACACTGTAATATGCTCTGGCCCCCTCCCTGCGTATCGTGGTGACGAGATACATAGCAGACTGTCGTCACTAAATGGCTGGATGTCTAAGTGGTGCCCGCAGAATAACATACGTTTCATAGACAATTGGACAAGTTTTTGGGGCAGACCTGACCTGTTGAAAAGAGATGGTCTTCATCCCTCCAGGGGTGGTGCTGCTCTTCTCTCTAGTAATATGGCATATAGTCTTAGAGTTTGCACTTGACTAACTGGGGCCCAGGTCAGGAAGCAGACGGACTGGCTAATCCGACCGTCTGCTAGCCGCCTCACATCACCAGAATCAGTTAATTCTCAGCACATAGAGACCCTTACACCTAGATATCATGCTATAGAGACTGTGTCTGTTCCCCGAGCTAGACAATACAAAAGACGTCCAAACCAATTTAAGAGTAACAATCTAATCAACGTTCAACAAATAAAAAAATTACATAATACAGAGAAACAAATGATAAAACTTGGCCTTTTGAATATCAGGTCCCTCTCTACAAAAGCGCTTTTTGTAAATGATATGATCATTGATCATAACCTAGATGTGCTATGTTTGACAGAAACCTGGCTAAAATCAGATGATTACATTATCTTAAACGAGTCTACCCCTCATGATTACTGTTATAAACATGAGCCACGTCTAAAAGGTAAAGGGGGAGGTGTTTCTACAATTTATAGCAATATTTTTAGTGTTTCACAGAGAGTGGATTTCAAGTATAACTCATTTGAAGTAATGGTGCTTCATATAACATTATCCAGAGAAACAAGTGTTAATGATAAATCCCCTATGACGTTTGTACTTGCTACTGTATACAGGCCACCAGGGCACCATACAGATTTTCTTCAAGAATTTGCTGATTTTATATCTGAGCTGGTGTTGGCTACAGATAAGGTCTTAATAGTAGGTGACTTTAACATCCATGTTGATATTGAAAATGATGCGCTGGCAGCTGCATTTACAGACATTCTAACGACTAATCGAATAATTATTACATTTTTCTAAAATTTAGCATGAGATTGCTTTAATTCTGTGGAAAATGATAGTAAACACAAGAAAGAAGGGGTACTTCAATGAAAAATGCATAGTTTATTGAACTTTGCTGCTGATAGGCCGATTCATACTAAAAGTAAATAAAAATGCCCTGTCTAAAACCAATTAGGCACAGTGCTCGGTCAGTATAGACATAAATGCATAAATAAAGAAACTCTATTATTTTTATAAAGGACAGGCACATTTGTTTTATAAGAAAATATAAATTAAAATCAAGTAAACATTTTCTTCCTGTAAACCAGGGGCAGGCACATTAGCAGCAATAAAACAGTAAACAAAAATATTAAGTGCATTTTGTGAGATACATTCAGTGGTCAATCTGCTGCAAAAGAACTTTACAACTCGTCTCAACATTATGAAATCTAACGGTTTTAAAATAAGCTTTCAGAGTCGTCTGAATTTAAGTTGTAAACATGGCACAGTCGGGCATAACGTTAAATCCTTTTTTTTTTTTAAGCGAAAATACGCTTATAAAATGTACAATGTACATCCAAAACAAAACGTATTGGCTTCCATGTTATTTAAATCTTACCGAGGCCAGTCAAACTCCGTTTCATTCAACTGTCCGACGTGCTTTCTCTTTAAATGTTCGTGCATCACCGAGGTGCTGCCGTGATACGCAAGGACTGCTTTGCAAACCATGCAGGTAATCTTTTTATTCGCCGTATCCAGGCTAAAATGCTCCCAAACTTTAGATGTTTTGGTACGCGCAGCTGCTGCGTTGGACGCCGCCATTTCTGTATATTATCGCTCAGCAGAGAAGCTAATGCGCATGTGCGACTCTCGGCAGAGATTGTAATGAAGAGAGATGCCTCACTCGGTCGGAAAAAACATGTCTGGCGACAACTTCGACAATGAAATTCATTGTCGACTATTTCGTTAACTATTTCAGTAAGATCGTTATTCACGTCGGCACAAATGATGTTCGACTTCGCCAGTCGGAGATCACTAAAAATAATGTTAAAGAGGTGTGTGAACTTGCGAGTACGATGTCAGACACTGTAATATGCTCTGGCCCCCTCCCTGCGTATCGTGGTGACGAGATACATAGCAGACTGTCGTCACTAAATGGCTGGATGTCTAAGTGGTGCCCGCAGAATAACATACGTTTCATAGACAATTGGACAAGTTTTTGGGGCAGACCTGACCTGTTGAAAAGAGATGGTCTTCATCCCTCCAGGGGTGGTGCTGCTCTTCTCTCTAGTAATATGGCATATAGTCTTAGAGTTTGCACTTGACTAACTGGGGCCCAGGTCAGGAAGCAGACGGACTGGCTAATCCGACCGTCTGCTAGCCGCCTCACATCACCAGAATCAGTTAATTCTCAGCACATAGAGACCCTTACACCTAGATATCATGCTATAGAGACTGTGTCTGTTCCCCGAGCTAGACAATACAAAAGACGTCCAAACCAATTTAAGAGTAACAATCTAATCAACGTTCAACAAATAAAAAAATTACATAATACAGAGAAACAAATGATAAAACTTGGCCTTTTGAATATCAGGTCCCTCTCTACAAAAGCGCTTTTTGTAAATGATATGATCATTGATCATAACCTAGATGTGCTATGTTTGACAGAAACCTGGCTAAAATCAGATGATTACATTATCTTAAACGAGTCTACCCCTCATGATTACTGTTATAAACATGAGCCACGTCTAAAAGGTAAAGGGGGAGGTGTTTCTACAATTTATAGCAATATTTTTAGTGTTTCACAGAGAGTGGATTTCAAGTATAACTCATTTGAAGTAATGGTGCTTCATATAACATTATCCAGAGAAACAAGTGTTAATGATAAATCCCCTATGACGTTTGTACTTGCTACTGTATACAGGCCACCAGGGCACCATACAGATTTTCTTCAAGAATTTGCTGATTTTATATCTGAGCTGGTGTTGGCTACAGATAAGGTCTTAATAGTAGGTGACTTTAACATCCATGTTGATATTGAAAATGATGCGCTGGCAGCTGCATTTACAGACATTCTAAATTCTATTGGAGTTAGACAACACGTGTCAGGTCCCACTCATTGTCGAAATCATACTCTAGACTTAATACTGTCACATGGAATTGTTGTCAATGCCGTTGAGATTCTGCAGCAAAGTGATGATATCTCTGATCATTATCTAGTCTCGTGTATTCTCCAGATGACTAAAACTGTAAATTCAACTCCTTATTACAAGTATGGTAGAACCATCACTTCTACTACAAAAGATTGCTTTCTAAGTAATCTTCCTGATTTATCTGAATTCCTCAGCATGTCCAATAGCTCAGAAAAACTTGATGATGTAACAGAAACTATTGACTCTCTCTTTTCCAGGACTCTAGATACGGTCGCTCCTCTGCGCCTAAGGAAGATTAAGGAAAATAGTCAGACCCCGTGGTATAACGAGCACACTCGCGCCCTAAAGAGAGCAGCCCGGAAAATGGAGCGCAGCTGGAGGAAAACAAAATTAGAGGTTTTTCGTACTGCTTGGTGGGAATGTACCCTATCATACAGAAAAGCGTTAAAATCGGCCAGATCTGACTACTTTTCGACTCTTTTAGAAGAAAACAAACATAACCCTAGGTATTTATTCAATACAGTGGCTAAGTTAACAAAAAATAAAGAACCAACAGGCACTGACTATGCCCATCAGCATAGCAGTAATGACTTTATGAACTACTTTACTTCTAAGATCGATACAATTAGAGACAAAATTGTCACTATGCAGCCGTCAATTACAGTGTCGCATCAGATAGTGCGCTATAGATCTCCTGGTGAACAATTCAACTCATTCTCTACTATAGGTCAGGAAGAATTGTATAAACTTGTTAAATCATCTAAACCAACAACTTGTATGCTAGACCCTATTCCATCTAGGCTACTAAAAGAGATGCTTCCAGATCTCATAGATCCTCTGCTAAATATTATTAATTCATCACTGTCATTAGGATATGTCCCCAAAACCTTCAAACTGGCTGCTATTAAGCCTCTAATTAAAAAACCACAACTTGACCCCAACGAATTAACCAATTACAGACCTATCTCAAATCTCCCATTTCTGTCAAAGATATTAGAAAAGGTTTTATCCTCACAGTTATCTTCCTTCCTACAGAAATATGATATCTGTGAGGATTTTCAGTCAGGTTTTAGACCGTACCATAGTACTGAGACTGCTCTTATTAGAGTTACAAATGATCTACTCTTGTCATCTGATCGTGGTTGTATCTCTCTGTTAGTGCTACTGGATCTTAGTGCTGCGTTTGATACTGTTGACCACAACATTCTCTTGAATAGACTTGAGAATTATGTTGGCATTAGTGGTAGTGCATTGGCATGGTTCAAATCGTATCTATCTGACCGCCATCAATTCGTGGCAGTAAATGATGAGGTATCATATCGATCTCAAGTGCAGTATGGAGTACCACAAGGCTCAGTACTAGGGCCGTTACTCTTTACGCTTTACATGTTACCCTTGGGTGATATCATCAGGAAATATGGTGTTAGCTTTCACTGCTATGCTGATGATACCCAGCTCTATATCTCTTCGCGGCCCGGCGAATCGTACCAATTTGAAAAACTAATGGATTGTGTAGTTGAGTTAAAAAATTGGATGACAAGTAATTTCTTACTGCTAAATTCTGAAAAAACAGAGGTGTTAGTTATTGGGCCTAAAACCTCAGCGTGTAATAACCTAAAACACTGTCTAATACTTGATGGCTGTTCTGTCAATTCTTCGTCATCAGTTAGGAACCTAGGTGTGCTATTTGATGGTAATCTTTCCTTTGAAAACCACATCTCTAGTATTTGCAAAACTGCATTTTTCCATCTCAAAAATATATCTAAACTACGACCTATGCTCTCAATGTCAAATGCTGAAACATTAATTCATGCGTTTATGACCTCACGGTTAGATTATTGTAATGCTTTATTGGGTGGTTGTTCTGCTCGCTTAATAAACAAACTCCAGGTGGTCCAAAATGCAGCAGCTAGAGTTCTTACTAGAACCAAAAAGTATGATCATATTAGCCCGGTTCTGTCTACACTGCATTGGCTCCCTATTAAACATCGTATAGATTTTAAAATCTTGCTAATTACTTATAAAGCCCTGAATGGTTTAGCTCCCCAGTACCTGAGTGAGCTCTTATCGCATTATAGTCCCTCACGTCCGCTGCGTTCTCAAAACTCTGGCAACTTGATAATACCGAGAATATCAAAATCAACCGCGGGCGGCAGATCTTTTTCTTATTTAGCACCCAAACTCTGGAACAATCTACCCTACAATGTTCGGGACGCAGACACACTCTGTCAGTTTAAATCTAGATTAAAGACCCATCTCTTTAACCTTGCTTACACATAACAAATCCACATTCTTATAATTCAAATCCGTTAAAGGATTGTTAGGCTGCACTAATTAGGTCAACCGGAACCGGGAACACTTCCCATAACACCCGATGTACTCGGTGCATCATCAGAAGAATGGCATCTACGCTAATATTAGTCTGTTTCTCTCTTATTCCGAGGTCACATTAACCACCAGATCCAGTCCGTATCCAGATCAGATGGTCACTGCAGTCCCCCGGATCCAGTCCGAACCCAGCCCAGACGGTGGATCAGCACCTAGAGACGACCTCTACAGCCCTGAATGTCAGCGGAGTCCACATCAACTAGATGAGCCCCAGAGACGGATCCACATTAAAGACCACATCACCTAGACGGCTGTCGGCACAAGACCACGGGAACTTTGGCCAGAGGAGAACTGGCTCCCCGACTGAGCCTGGTTTCTCCCAAGGTTTTTTTTTCTCCATTTGTCACCGATGGAGTTTTGGTTCCTTGCCGCTGTCGCCTCTGGCTTGCTTAGTTGGGGACACTTTCTCTTAACACAATATTGAACTTTATTTTATTGTTTTTGATTAACTACCTTTACCTATAATGTGAGTGTTTAATGTTGCCTTTGGCATTGTTGATGTACTGTTTCCTATTTAATACTGTACAGCCGCCTTGTCACAATTCTGTATTGTTAAAGGCGGTATATAAATAAAGGTGACTTGACTATTTCTATTATCGATTTTTGTCGACAACGTCGACGAATCGTTGCAGCCCTAATGCAGAGTGCCGAACGACAGTCGCATCGCAGATCAGACTTTATTTATCAGCCAGCAGAGTGACGAGCTGACCGACAAGAAGAGTGAGGTCAGACGAGACAAGACGATGGTGGAAGTTTGGCAATGTTTTTTTTTTTTTTTTTTGTTTTTTTTTTTTTTTGTTTTTTGAAAAGCCTGTTGACTTTTGCCGTTTATCTATGGTGGTTTTCGAAGTTTTTTTGAACATTCGTTTTTTATTTATTTGGTTCTAGTGTTTGCTGATTTTTACTTTGTGTAATTCTTTCTTATTCGTTTAGCTAATAAACGTTCTACGTTTCTTATATTTATTTGGGTCCACGGTGTTTACCGATTTTGAGTTTTAATATAGGCTATTTAAAATGTATGTAGGCCTAGCCTAAATTATTTTATATTAAGCATATAGCATGGTGTAAGCTATTTTTATTGGTTTTGTTAATAAAAGTTCCATGATTAATTTATAGGCTAAGTTTACACTTGGCGTCTATTTTAAAATGCCAGCGTCTGTTTTACATTATAATCCTATGGAGTAAACCGTGTTTTCAAAAAAAGTCCTGAGCGCTTTTTTAAACGCCACCGCTGGCGTCTTTTTCTGCAGCTCAGAGCGTCTTTTCAAGTTGAAAAAAGTTCAACTTTTCTGAAAGAAACGCCCTACGCCAAGCGCCTTTTTGACAGTTGACCAATGACAAGCGAGTAACCAGAACTGACGTTTCCATAACAACAAGAAAAAATGGAGACGGTGCCGGTTGATAGACTTTTATTTTATTGTTGTGAACCGACATTCTCCTCCCCGTTAACTTCAAAAACCGACGCCCTGCCACAAAGCGCCATTGTCAACTTTTTCTTGTCAAAAAAGACGCCAAGTGTGAACATAGCCTTACCTTGTATTTTGTTGTTGCTTGGATGGGATTCAAGCAATTGAAGCCGAATTGCCGCTAATTTAAAAGTGGAAGTAAAATGTGCACTGCGCATTTACAAGCTATTCAAAAATGAAGGAAAGCGAGTGAAACGAGGGAAATTTAAGATATGTGCCATTGAAGTTTGGAGCCAGTTTCCTACTTTCATCATAACTGAGAAACTTGTGTCTGATGTAGCCAAACCGTTAACTTGCAAAGCGGGAAAATAACCGAAAGAGAGTCCTCTCTATCAAGACAAGTTGAGAATCATGAGTCGCGACTCGCCAGGATATGGAGCTTAAATTGAAATTAATTTACCCAAACGTACTTATTCTATCCACTAAAATAATAAGATAATATAAATAAAATTAAAATAATAATAATAATAATAAAATTGCTCAGACAAAATCATGATTTGCTTTCGTCTTTCGTTCTCAGCCCCCCCCCTAAACTCCGCCTATGGTTGCCAAGTCCTAGTTTTCCTGCGGAATTGGCCTACTTTAACACTGTTGCCGCGGGTTGAAGTGATCCCAATAACGTAAATTTAACCCCTGGAATGTCAATTTTACCAGGGGAACCCTGCCAAAAAACTTGTATTTTACCCGATTTTTAACAGGGGACCCCCCTGAAAACGCGATTCTGCTAGTTTTGAGTTGGGTGGGTTTTGTTGTGAAAACCTGGCAACCCTGGCTGTCACTCGGAGTGATCGTTGGAGTTTCTTCTGGTAAAACCCACCGGTAAATGGCTCACTTGAGTTGCCTCGTGAGTATTTTTGGCAGGAATTCACTTTATGAGTGTTTTTAACCAATAAATAGATTAGTGTTTCTCAACGGGGGCGGTACCGCCCCTCAGGGGGCGTTCGGAGGGCATCGGGGGGCACTGGAAGCAATATTTTTGAAAGGAGGGCGGTAAACTGTTCTTGGGGGGCGTCTGGTTAAACGAGATTACACCAAAGATGTATGAGTTGAAACTTGCAAAAGTAGATGGACTGCCACACCCTAACGCCGTCTCCACACTGGATGCATCAAAGCGAAGCGCACTTTCTGTATTTACTTGTCAACTTGTTGGTAGCGCAAACTCGTGGAATGCGTGGAATCCCACAGAAGTCGAACGCGGCTTCCGTTTATTGTAGCGCTGGCGCTCCGTTACTGAATGACGGATTATAAAGGAATTACGTGTAGCAAAGCATTTAGACACGATAAAGTATGATGTTTTTTTTTTGTTTGTTTTTTGTTTTTTTTTCTTGTTTAGAAAAAGTAATATGAAAGCTTTTTGTTTGCTGAATGGCTGCAGTTGGTTTGAATGCAAACCAATATCTAAATATCAATATCTAAAGTTTATTTAAAGCTCGCAAATATAGAATTATATCCACGTGGCCTTGTAATGATAATGATTTCTAAAGTCCAGTCAAATCAAATACGTGATGAATGTCATGTGGCATTCAATGACATATTTAAAAAAAAAAAAAAACTGTGTGGGATAATGTTGGCTGTTATATTTGGGTTAAAATGCACGTTTTTAAAATAGGCCTATATAATCTAAATAAAATATAGCCTATAATATACACTACCATTAAAATATAAAGGTCAGTAAGATTTGTTAATGGATAAAAAGGTTCCATTTGTTTGTTTAAAAAAATACAGTAAATCTACCATTTGAAAAAAAATCTATTTGAACACATTTTAAAATGTGTTTTCCTCTCATGCATGCTTCATTACTCCAACTTTCAGAGTCACCTGATCTTTCAGAAATCATGCTGAATATAACAAATATATAAATCAGGACAGCACTAAAATAGTAACTATTTTGAAAACGACGAGCATATTTTTCCCATCTTTCTACAACCCCAATTCCAGAAAAGTTGGGACGTTTTGTGAAATGCCATAAAACCAAGAATATTTTGTTTGTTCTCCTTAATCTTTATTTAATTGAAGTACAAAGAAAAAAAAATCCAATGTCTTCACTAGCCAACAATTTTATTTTGTTAATATAAACACATTTTGAACCATGATCTAGCTTTTCTTGCAAAGACTGAGAAGCTCCTTTTACACCTAAACATGATACCCTCACCTATTACCAATTCACCTTCTTGCTGTGAACTGTTTCAAAGCAGTTTATTTGGTTATTCTATAACCTTTTTACTTTTATTTGCCTCTGTTGCAGCTTTTTGGAGTGTGTTGCAGACTTCAATTTTTTATTTTTTTTCTTTATATTTACAAAATACATTTGAATGAATACATTGAAGTATGTATTCATTCAGAAGTTGGTGAGTGAAAACTTTGGAAATCTTTTCTTTGTGCTTTGTCAATTAAATGAAAGTTAAATAGAATTAACAAATCAAGATTTTATAATTTTACAAAACATCCCAACTTTTCTAGAAATAGGATTGTATTACATTTTCTTTAAAGTATTTGTAAGCAAACTTTAAAATATTCTCAAAAAATGTATGAAATGTAGTAAAGTATGGTTTACATTTCTTCCATTTTCACCAAAATAACCATGTCCATTATGCCAGTACAAAAGGAAATTCAATATACTCTCAGGGTATTTTCTAAAACTAAGGGATACATATTATTATATTTCACAGAAAGCTAATTGAAACATCCAAACATATTATAGCAGTAAAAAGGATGTTCAAGAGTTCCAAAAATGGAAGAACAAACTAAAATCTCTTCTGTAAAAATGTCCATGTGGATATGTTCTAAACAAGAATTTTTATTTAGGCATTTTAAATGCGGGGCAACAAGGTATATCAGCATCGCAACAACACTGAAGCTGTAGCAATGAAAATCACCAACATGCTTAAAAACTCTGTAAATGAATGTTATTACACTTATTTTAAAATAATTTACTGTACAAAAGTACTTACACTGTTTTGTTTTGTTGTTCAGCAATTCAATGCATCCTTGAATTAATTTCTT